>NW_026735030.1:0-184475 GCF_949786415.1 Peromyscus eremicus | reverse complement strand
AGAACATTGAAAAATTATGGACAGAAAGTGAACCTTGGCAAAGAGCTTGCAGTAATTTTTTGGGAGGAATTAACAGCAAATATCCCAAAAGCGATAGAATTGATCTTATAAAGAGAGCTGATTGGATTTTGCCTCGAATTGTACGGGAAAAGCCCATATCTGGAGTTTGTACATTTTATACAGATGCCAACAAACAAGGAAAGGCAGGTTACAAATCAGAAAATTTAAGTAAAGTGGTTCAAAGTCCTTATAATTCAGTTCAAAAATCAGGATTGTATGCTATTCTGTTGGTATTAATGGATTTTTCAGAACCTCTCAACATAGTAACTGACTCTCAGTATGCTGAAAGAGTAGTATTACATATTGAGACTGCAGAATTTATCCCTGATGCTACAGAATTAACTTCACTATTTATTCAATTACAAGATACAATCAGGAAAAGGAGTCATCCTTTATATATAACTCATATCCGATCCCATACTGGTCTGCCAGGCCCTCTAGCACAAAGCAATGATGAGATTGATAAATTATTGATAGGAAATGTGCTGGAGGCCTCATAATTTTATAAAAAACATCATGTTAATAGTAAAGGTTTTTAAAAGGATTTTTCCATAACCTGGCAACAAGCCAAAGAAATAGTAAAGAAATGTCCTACTTGTTCCTTCTACAATCAAATGCCATTACCAGCAGGATATAACCCAAAGGGTACTCAAAGGAATGAAATCTGGCAGATGGACGTGTTTCACTTTGCAGAATTTGGAAAACTGAAATATGTACACCACACTATCGATACTAATTCAGGATTTCAGTGGGTAACTGCTTTGAGTTCTGAAAAAGCTGATTCTGTAATCACTCATTTGCTAGAAGTTATGGCCATCATCGGTATACCTGCACAAATCAAAACTGAAAATGCTCCATCATAAGTATCTGTTAAATTGAAACAGTTTTTTGCTTATTAAAATATAAAGCATATTACAGGCATACCACATAATCCTACAGGTCAAGCAGTTATAGAAAGATTGAACAAAACTTTAAAGGATATGCTAAATAAACAGAAAGGGGTAACAAAAACCCCCAGAAATAGACTGCATAATGCTCTATTAACTTTGAATTTTCTTAATGCCAGTGAGAAAGGAACGACAGCTGCAGAGAGACATTGGATAATAGAAAAAACTACAGAATTAAGTCTATATACTTTAAGGATGTGCTGACCTCAGAATGGAAACCAGGGTATGTGTTACATTGGGGACGAGGTTTTGCTTTTGTTTCTACAGGAGAAGATAAGCTGTGGGTACCATCAAAATTGATAAAGGTTCGATTTGAACAAGAGAAACCTCTTAAGTAGAGGAGGTGCTAGCTCATCAACCAACATGAACATCCACTTTAAACTAACTTATACCAGTAACACATGCCTTTTCATTAAATCAGATAATAACTTGCCAAAAAGGAACATCCCCAAAATCAGTCTTGGGGAAAAGTTTTTGTTTTTGTCTTTTAGGAGAATGAAGGTTAAGGAATCTGAAGAACACTGGACAAATGAAAAGGGACAAATCATCTATCCCAGGAAGCAGAGTGAAACGGCGTATGGGTATCTAAAAAATTTTATATCTTCCTAAATGTTTGTTTTTGCTTTTCTCTAAAGATTTAACACTATTGGTCTTCTAATAGTCCCAGTCCAATTAAAATTTAAAGCTGACTTTGGAGTTGGAGAATGGCTCTCTCCTTCTTTAAACTCAAGCATGTTGTTAAAAGGAAAATGCAAACTCCCTGTATCATGCCAGAATAAAAAAGCCATCTTCTGCTATGAGACAAGAGAAAAGCCAAATTAATTAAGGGACTATTCTATTACTAATCTCAACTCTTTGATTCTATTCTGATTCTTTAAACTTTTCTTAAAGTGTAAATTTTATATCAAAGTATACAAATTTAATATATATAGATATATATAAATTTTAAACTTTGTTAAGATATGAATGGTCATATAGAGTACTAATTAATTCTAGAAAAAAGGCTTCAATTAGCTGCATATATATGTCTTTGTGTTCGAGTCTCTTATCAGTTTTCTGCAGGAAATCATGGCCAGGCCTAACATCAACTGCTGCTTTTGAGAAAAGGGCACTATTCTACTCTACTGTGTTTCCTATAGGGCCAGAACAGTGAGTTTTCTCAGAACAAAAGAACTGTGCTTCCTACACATGTGGGCCATATCTATTTCAACTCTCCTTAGGAAACTGACAAGAACAGTAGCTTCTCTTCAGTCCAATACACTGTACTTGCTGGGACAAGACGCGAGTGCTGTTTGTACTGGGTATGGCAATGGGAGCACAATAGTGACTTTCCTTCCCAGAATAAAACTCTTGTTCATAGGATCAGAAACTGCATGTAATTCAACTCCGTTTATGAATGGGAAACAAAGACTAGCTCGCCTTTTATGAAACACACTCTGCTTTTAAGAAAAGAGCACTCTTCTACTCTACTGTGTTTCCTATAGGGCCAGAAGAGTGAGCTAGCTCAAAACAAAAGTTCCTACACACAAAGGCCATACCTAGTTGAACTCTGCTTAGGAAACTGACAAGAACAGTAACTTCTCTTCAGTCCAATACAGTGTACTTGCTGGGAACAGATGCGAGTGCTATTTGCACTCTGTATGGCAACGGGAACGCAACAGTGACTTTCCTTACCAGAAAACAACTCTTGCTCGCAGGACCAGAAACTGCATGTGATGCAACTCTGTTTATGAATGGGAAACAAACACTGGCTCACCTTACAAGAAACACAATCTGCTTTTGACAAAAGAGCACTCTTCTACTCTACTGTGTTTCTATAGGGCCAGAACAGTTAGCTTGCTCAGAGCAAAAGACCTGTCAATCCTACACACACGAGACTTATCTAGTTCAACTCTGCTTAGGAAACTGACAAGAACAGGAACTTCTCTTCAGTCCTATACACTGTACTTGCTGGGAATAGACGCAGTTGCTATTTGCACTGTGTACGGCATTGGGAGGACATTAGTGACTTTTCTTATCAGAAAACAATTCTTGCTCGTTGGACCAGAAACTGCATGTGATTCAACTCCGTTTATGAATGGAAAACAAACACTAGATTGCTTTAAAAGAACCACACTCTGCTTTTGAAAAGAAAGCACTCTTCTACTGTACTGTGATTCCTATAGGGCTCATAGAGTGAGCTTGCTCAGAAGAAAATAACTATGCTTCCTACACACACAGGCCATATCTAGTTCAACTCTGCTTAGGAAACTGACAAGAACACTGGATTCTCTTAAGTCCAAAACACTGTACTTGCTGGGAACAAACACATGTGCTATTTGCATGTGTATGGCAATGGGAGCACAATAGTGACTTTACTTACCAGAAAACAACTCTTGCTCGCAGGACCAGAAACTGCATGAGATTCAACTCTGTTTATGAATGGGAAACAAACACTAGCTCGCCTATGCAAGATACACACTCTGCTTTAGGGGAAAAGACAACTAATCTACTCTACTGTGTTTCCTATAGGGACAGAAGCGTGAGCATGCTCAGAAAATAAGAACTGTGCTTCCACCACACGGGCCATATCTAGTTCAACTGTGCTTAGAGACTGACAAGAACAGTAGCTTCATTTCAGTCCAGTACACTGTACTTGTAGGGGAATAGGGGCAAGTGCTATTTGTACTGCATAAGGCAATAGGAATGCAATAGTGACTTTCCTTACCAGAAAACAACTCTTGCGAATAGGACCAGAAACTGCATGTGATTCAACTCTTTTTATGAATGGGAAACAAACACTAGCTCGCTTTAGTAGAAACACAATCTGTTTTTGATAAAAGAGCACTATTCTACTCTACTGTTTTTCCTTTAGGGTCGGAACAGTGAGCTGGCTGAGAAAAAAAGAATGTGCTTCCTACACACACAGGACATATCTAGTCCAACCCTGCTTAGGAAACTGACAAGAACAGTAGCTTCTCTTCAGTCTAATACATTGTAATTGTTGGGAACAGACGGGAGTGCTATTTGCCTTGTCTATGGCAATGGGAGCATAATAGTGACTTTCCTTATCTGAAAACTACTCTTGCTCGTTGGACCAGAAACTGCATGTGATACACCTCCTTTAATGAATGGGAAACAAACACTATCTCGCCTTCCAAGAAACACACTCTGCTTTTGAGAAAAGAGCACTAATCTACTCTACTGTGTTTCCTATACGGCCAGAAGAGTGAGCTTGCTCAGAGCAAAAGAACTGTCAATCCTACACACACAGGCCATATCTAGTTCAACTCTGCTTAGGAAACTGACAAAAAAAGGAGCTTTTCTTCAGTCCCATACACTGTACTTGCTGGGAATAGACGCAGGTGCTATTTGTACTGTGTATGTCATTGGGGCACATTAGTGACATTTCTTATCAGAAAACAATTCTTGCTCGTTGGACCAGAAACTGCATGTGATTCAACTCTGTTTATGAATGGGAAACAAACACTAGATTGCCTTACAAGACCCACACTCTGCTTTTGAAAAGAGAGCACACTTCTACTGTTTTGTGATTCCAATACGACTCAAAGAGTGAGCTTGCTCAAAACAAAAGAACTGTGTTTCCTACACACATGGGCCATATCTAGTTCAAATCTGCTTAGAATCTGACAAAAATAGTAGCTTCTCTTCAGTCCAATACACTGTACATGCTGGGAACAGACGCGAGTGCTGTTTGCACTGTGTATGGCAATGGGAGCGTATTAGTGACTGTTCTTACCAGAAAACAACTCTTGCTCGTAGGACCAGAAAATGCATGTGATTCAACTCCGTTTATGACTAGGAAACAAACACTAGCTCGCCTTACAAGAAACACACTGTGCTTTTGAGAAAAGAACATTCTTCTATTCTACTGTGTTTCCATAGGGTCAGAACAGTGAGCTTGCTCAGAACAAAACAACTGTGCATCCTACAGACAAGGGCCTTGTCTAGGTCAACTCTGCTTAGGAAACTGATGAAAAAAAGTAGCTTCTCTTCAGTCCCATACACTGTACTTGGTGGAAATAGACGTGAGTGATATTTGTACTGTGTATGACAATGGGAGCGCAATAGTGACTTTCCTTACAAGAAAACAACTGTTGCTGATAGGACCAGAAACTGCACGTGATTCAACTCTGTTTATGAATGGGAAACAAACACTAGCTCGCCTTACAAGAAATACACTCTTCTTTTAAGAAAAGGGCACTCTTCTACTCTACTGTGTTTTCTATAGGGCCAGAACAGTGAGCTTGCTCAGAAAAAAAGAACTGTGCCTCCTACACACACGAGCCATATCTAGTTCAACTCTGCTTAGGACACTGACAAGAACATTAGCTTCTCTTCAGTCTAATACATTGTACTTGCTGGGAACAGACTCGAATTCTATTTGCACTGTATATGGCAATGGGAGCACAAGAGTGACGATCCTTATCAGAAAACAACTCGTGCTAGTTGGGCCAGAAACTGAATGTGACTCAACTCTGTTTATAAATGGGAAATAAACACTAACTTGCCTTACAAGAAACACATTCTGCTTTTGAGAAAAGAGCACTCTTCTACTCTGCTGTGTTTCCTATGGGGCCAGAAGAGTGAGCTTGCTCAGAACAAAAGAACTGTGTTTCCTACAAACACGGGTCATATCTAGTTCAACTCTGGTCAGGAAACTGATTTGAACAGTAGCTTCTCTTCAGTTCCATACACTGTACTTGGTGGAAATAGACATGAGTGCTATTTGCACTGTGTGTGGCAATGGGAGGGCATTAGTAACATTCCTTACCAGAAAACAACTCTTGCATGTAGGACCAGAAACTGCATGTGATTCAACTCCGTTTATGAATGGGAATCAAACACTAGCTCGTCTTAGAAGAAACACACTCTGTTTTGAGAAAAGAGCACTTTTCTACTCTACAGTGTTTCCTATAGGGCCAGAACAGTGAACTTGCTCAGGACAAAACAACTGTGCTTCCTACACACACGGGTTATATCTAGGTCAACTCTGCTTAGGAAACTGACAAGAACAGTCTCTGAAGCCCAATACACTGTATTTGCTGGCAAGAGACATGAGTGTTATTTGTACTGTGTATGACAATAGGGCACAATAGTGACTTTCCTTACCAGAAAACATCTCTTGCTGGTAGGACCTGAAACTGCATGTGATTCAACTCCATTTATGAATGGGAATCAAACACTAGCTCGGTTAAAAGAAACATACTCTGCTTTTGAGAAAAGAGTACTCTTCTACTCTACTGTGTTTCCTATAGGGCCAGAAGTGTGAGCTTGCTCAGAACAAAAGAACTGTGCTTCCTACACACATGGGCCATATCTAGTTAAACTCGGCTTAGAAACTGACAAGAACAGTAGCTTCTCTTCAGTCCAATACACTGTACATGCTGGGAAAAGACACGTGTGCTATTTGCACTGTGTATGGCAATGGGAGACCATTGTGAATTTCCTTACCAGAAAACAACTCTTGCTCATAGGACCAGAAACTGCATGTGATTCAACTTCTTTCATGAATGGAAATCAAACACTAGATCGGTTAAAAGAAACACACTCTGTTTTTGAGAAAAGAGCACTTTTCTACTCTACTGTGTTTCCTATAGGGCAAGAACAGTTAGCTTGCTCAAAGCAAAAGAGCTGTGCTTACAGAACACTCGGACCTTATCTAGTCCAACTCTGCTTAGTAACCTGACAAGAACAGTAGATTCTCTTCGGTTCCATACACTGTCCTTGCTCGCAATACACACAAGTGCTATTTGCACTGTGTATGGAAATGGGAGCACAATAGTAACTTTCCTTACCAGAAAACAACTCTTGCTCGTAGGACCAGAAACTGCATATGATTCAACTCCGTTTATGAATGGGAAACAAACACTAGCTTGCCTTACAAGAAACACACTCTGCTTTTGAGAAAAGAGCACTCTTCTTCTCTACTGTGTATCCTATAAAACCAGAAGAGTGATTTTTCTCAGAAAGAAAGAACTGTGCTTTCTACACACACAGTCCATATATAGTTCAACTGTGGTTAGGAAACTGAGAAGAACAGTAGCTTCTCTTCAGTCCAGTACACTGTACTTGCTGGGAATAAACGTGAGTGCTGTTTGCACTGTATATGGCAATGGGAGCGCAATTGTGACTTTCCTTACCACAAAAAAAACACTTGCTCTTAGGACAAGAAACTGCATATGATTCAACTCTATTTATGAATGAAAACAAACAGGACTAGCCTTAAAAGAAACACACTCTTCTTTAGAGAAAAGAGCACTCTTCTACTCTACTGTGTTTCCTTGTGTCCAGAATAGTTAGCTTGCTCAGAGCAAAAGAACTGTGCTTCCTACACAAACAGACCATATGTAATTCAACTCTGTTTAGGAAACTGACAAGAACTGTGGCTTCTCTTCAGTCTCATACACTGTACTTGCAGGGAAGAGAAGCTAGTGCTATTTGTACTGTGTATGGCAATGGGAGCACAATAGTGAATTTCCTTACGAGAAAACAACTCTTTCTCATAGGACAAGAAACTGCATGTGATTCCACTCTGTTTAAGAATGGGAAACAAAACTAGCTTGCCGTACAAGAAACACACTCAGATTTTTAAAAAAGAGTAATCTTCTATTTTACTGTGTTTCCTACAGGGCCAGAAGAGTGAGCTAGCTCAGAACAAAATAAATGTGCTTCCTACACACATGGGCCATATCTAGTTCAACTCTGCTTATGAAACTGACAAGAACAGTAGTTTCTCTTCAGTCCAATACACTGTACATGTTGGGAAAAGATGCCAGTGCCATTTGCACTGTGTATTACAATGGGAGCGCAATAGTGACTTTCCTTACCAGAAAACAACTCTTGCTCATAGGACCAGAAACTACATGTGATTAAACTGTTTATGAATGGGAAACAAACAGTAGCTCGCTTGCAAGAAACACACACTGCTTTTGAGAAAAGACCACTCAACTACTCTACTGTGTTTCCTATATGGCCAGAACAGTGAGCTTGCTCAGAACAAAAGAAATGTGCTTCCTACACACACGTGCTATATCTTGTTCAAGTCTGCTTAGGAAGCTGATAAGAACAGTAGCTTCTCTTCAGTCCAATACACTGTACTTGCTGAGAACAGAT
Source organism: Peromyscus eremicus (assembly GCF_949786415.1). Lineage (NCBI taxonomy): Eukaryota > Metazoa > Chordata > Mammalia > Rodentia > Cricetidae > Peromyscus > Peromyscus eremicus. The sequence continues at coordinate 176,352 of NW_026735030.1, read as the reverse complement.
GCGAGAGCTATTTGCACTGTGTATAGCAATGGGAGCACAATAGTTTATTTCCTTACTAGAAAACCACTCTTGCTCGTAGGACAAGAAACTGCATGTGATTCAAACCCCTTTATGAATGGCAAACAATCACTAGCCTGCCTTAAAAGAAATACACTCTGCTTATCAGAAAAGAGCATATTCTACTCTACTGGGTTTCTACAGGGCCAGCACAGTGAGCTTGCTCAGAACAAAAGAAATGTGCTTCCTACACACACATGCTATATCTAGTTCAAGACTGCTTAGGAAGCTGAAAAGAACAGTAGCTTCTCTTCAGTCCAATACACTGTACTTGCTGAGAACAGATGCAAGAGCTACTTGCACTGGGTATGGCAATGGGAGCACAATAGTGACTTTACTTACCAGAAAACAACTCTTACTGGTAGAACCACAAACTGCATGTGATTCATCTCCGTTTATGAATGGGAAACAAACACTAGTACGCCATACAAGAAACACACTCTTCTTTTGAGAAAACAGCACTCTTCACCCCTACTGTGTTTCCTATAAAGTCAGAACAATGAGCGTGCTCAAAGGTAAAGAACTGTTCTTCCTACACACACAGATCATATCTAGTTCAACTCTGCTTAGGCAACTAACCAGAACAGTAGCTTCCCTTCAGTCCAATACACTGTACTTGCTGGGAACAGATGCGACTTCTATTTGCACTGTGTATGGCAATAGGAGATCAATTGTGTCTTTCCTTACAAGAAAAAAACTCTTGCTCGTAGGATCAGAAACTGCATGTGATTCAACTCCGCTTATGAATGGGAAACAAACACTAGGTCGCCTAATAAGACACACTCTGCTTTTGAGAATAGAGATCTCTTCTACTCTACTCTGTTTCCTATAGGGCCAGAACCGTAAGCTTGCTCAGAACAAAAGAACGGAGCTTCCTACACACACAGGCCATATCTAGTTCAACTCTACATAGGAAACTGACAAGAACAGTAGCTTCTCTTCAGTCCAATACACTGCACTTGCTGGGAACAGACGCGAGTTGCAATTTGCACTGTATATGGCAAGGGGGGCATAATCGTGACTTTCTTTACCAGAAAACAACTCTTGCCCATAGGACAGAAACTGCATGTGATTCAACTCCGTTTATGAATGTGAAACAAACACTAGCTAGCCTTGCAAGGAAAACACTCTGCTTTTGAGAAAAGAGCATTCTTCTACTCTACTGTGTTTCCTATAGGGCCAGAATAGTGAGTTTGCTCAGAAAAAAAGAACTGTGCTTCCTACACACACGAGCCTTATCTAGTTCAACTCTGTTTAGGAAACTGACAAGAACAGTAGTTTTCTTCAGTCCAATACACTGTATTTGATGGGAACAGACGGGAGTGCTATTTGCACTGTATATGGCAATTGGAGCGTAATAGTGACTTTTCTTACCAGAAAACAACTTTTGCTCATACAACCAGAAACTGCATGTGATTCAACTCCCTTTATGAATGGCAAACAAACACTAGATTGCCTTAAAAGAACCACACTCTGCTTTCGCAAAGAAAGCACTCTTCTACTGTACTGTGATTCCTATAGGACCCGAAGAGTGAGCTTGCTCAGAAGAAAATAACTATGCTTCCTACACACACGGGCCATATCTAGTTTAACTCTGCTTAGGAAACTGACAAGAACAGTGGCTTCTCTTAAGTCCAAAACACTGTACTTGCTGGGAACAGATACGTGTGCTATTTGCACTGTGTATGGCAATGGGAGCACAATAGTGACTTTACTTACCAGAAAACAACCCTTGCTCGTAGGACCAGAAACTGCATGTGATTCAACTCTGTTTATGAATGGGAAACAAACACTAGCTTGCCTATACAAGATACACACTCTTCTTTTGAGAAAAAAGCACTAATCTACTCTACTGTGTTTCCTATAGGGACAGAAGAGTGAGCATGCTCAGAAAATAAGAACTGTGCTTCCACCACACATGGGCCATATCTAGTTCAACTCTGCTTAGAAACTGACAAGAACAGTAGCTTCTCTTCAGTCCAATACACCGTACTTGCTGAGAACAGACGCGAGTGCTATTTCCACTGCATAAGGCAATAGGAATGCAATAGTGACTTTCTTTACCAGTAAACACCTCTTGCTCGTAGTCACAGAAACTGCATGTGATTCAACTCTGTTTATGAATGGGAAACACACGCTAGCTCACTTTAGTAGAAACACAATCTGCTTTTAATAAAAGAGCACTAGTCTACTCTACTTTTTTTTTTTTTTTTTACGGCCAGAACAGTGATCTGGCTGAGAAAAAAAAGAATGTGCTTCCTACACAAACAGCCCATATCCAGTCCAACTCTGCTTAGGAAACTGACAAGAACAGTAGCTTTTATTCAGTCTAATAACTGTACTTGTTTTAACAGACGGGAGTGCTATTTGCCCTGTGTATGGCAATGGGAGCGTAATTGTGACTTTCCTTATGTGAAAATAACTCTTGCTCGTTGGACCAGAAACTGCATGTGATTCAACTCCGTTTATGAATGAGAAACAAACACTGGCTTGCTTTCCAAGAAACACACTCTGCTTTTGAGAAAAGAGCATAAATCTACTCTACTGTGTTTCCTATAGGGCCAGAAGAGTGAGCTTGCTCAGAGCAAAAGAAATATCAATCCTACACACACGGGCCATATCTAGTTCAACTCGGCTTAGGAAACTGACAAAAAGAGGAGCTTCTCTTCCGTCCCATACACTGTACTTGCTGGGAATAGACGCAGGTGCTAAATGCACTGTGTATGGCATTGGGAGCACAGTAGTGACTCTTCTTATCAGAAAACAACTCTAGCATAAGGTGTCTTCAGTGTTTTTGATCTTAGCCATTCTGACAGGCGTAAGGTGGTATCTCAGAGTTGTTTTGATTTGCATTTCCCTGATGATTAGGGATGTTGAGCAATTCCTTAAATGTCTTTCAGCCATTTGAGTTTCCTCTGTTGAGAATTCTCTGTTTAGTTCTATAGCCCATTTTTTAATTGGACTGTTGGGCATTTTGATGTCTAATTTCTTGAGTTCCTTATATATTCTGGATATCAGTCCTCTGTCAGATGTGGGATTGGTGAAGATCTTTTCCCATTCTGTAGGCTGTCGCTTTGCTTTGTTGACCGTATCCTTTGCCCTACAAAAGCTTCTCAGTTTCAAGAGGTCCCATTGATTGATTGTTTCTCTCAGTGTCTGTGCTACTGGTGTTATATTTAGAAAGTGGTCTCCTATGCCAATGCATTCAAGACTACTTCCTACTTTCTCTTCTAGCAGGTTCAGAGTAGCTGGATTTATTTTGAGGTCCTTGATCCACTTCGACTTAAGTTTTGTGCACGGTGATAGATATGGATCTATTTGCAGCCTTCTACATGTTGATATCCAGTTTTGCCAGCACCATTTGTTGAAGATGATTTCTTTTTTCCATTGTGCACTTTTGGCTTCTTTGTCAAAAATTATATGTTCATAGGTGTGTGGATTAATGTCAGGGTCTTCAATTCGATTCCATTGGTCCACATGTCGGTTTTTATACCAGTACCAAGCTGTTTTTATTACTGTAGCTCTATAGTACAGCTTGAAGTCAGGGATCGTGATGCCTCCAGATGTTGTTTTATTGTACAGGATTCTTTTGGCTATCCTGGGTTTTTTGTTTTTCCATATGAAGTTGAGTATTATTCTTTCCAGGTCTGTGAAGAATTGTGTTGGTATTTTGATGGGGATTGCATTGAATCTGTAGATTGCTTTTGGTAAGATTGCCATTTTTACTATGTTAGTTCTGCCTATCCATGAGCATGGGAGATCTTTCCATTTCTGACATCTTCTTCAATTTCTTTTTTCAGGCATATACCCAAGGAATGCTCAATCACACCACAAGAGCACTTGTTCAGCTATGTTCATATCAGCATTGTTTGTAATAGCCAGAACATGGAAACAACCTAGATGCCCTTCAACTGAAGAATGGATAAACAAAATGTGGTACATATACACAATGGAATACTACTCAGCAGAGAAAAACAATGACATCATGAGGTTTGCAGACAAATGGATGGATCTAGAAAAAATCATCCTGAGTGAGGTATCCCAGACTCAGAAAGACAAACATGGTATGTACTCACTCATAACAGGATACTAGATGTGGAACAAGGATGACTGGACTGCTACTCACATCACCAGGCAGCCTACCTGAAAAACAGGACCCCAAGAAAGACACAGGGATCGCCCAATGACAGAGAAATGGAATGAGATCTACATGAACAGCCTGGACATGAGTGGGGGTAGTGAAGGGCGAGGGTCGAGGGAAAGAGAGCTTGGGTGAGTGGGAGATCCCAGCTGGATCAACAACAGAGAGGGAGAACAAGGAATAGGAGACCATGGTAAATGAAGACCACATGAGAATAGCAAGAAACAAAGTGCTAGAGAGGCCCACAGAAATCCACAAAGATACCCCCACAACAGACTGCTGGCAATGGTCGAGAGACAGTCCGAACTGACCTACTCTGGTGATGGGATGGCCAAACACCCTAACTGTCGTGCTAGAAACCTCATCCAACTACTGAGGGATCTGGATGCAGAGATCCATGACTAGGCCCCAGGTGGATCTCTGGGAGTCCAATTAACGAGAATGAGGAGGGTTTATATGAGCGAGAATTGTTGAGACCAAGGTCGGATAAAGCACAGAGACAAATAGCCAAACAAACGGAAACACATGAAATATGAACCAATGGCTGAGGGGTCACCAACTGGATCAGGCCCTCTGAGTGGGTGAGACAGTTGATTGGCCTGATCTGTTTGGGAGGCATCCAGGCAGTGGGACCGGGTCCTGTGCTCACTGCATGAGTCGGCTGTTTGAAACCTGGGGCCTATGCAGGGTCCCTTGGCTCGGCCTGGGAGGAGGGGACTGGACCTACCTGGACTGAGTTCACCAGATTGATCTCAGTCTGTGGGGAAGGCTTTGCCCTGGAGGAGATTGGAATGGGGGGCGGGCTGGGGGGAAGGTGAGGGAGGGGAGGGGGGAGAACAAGGGAATCTGTGGCTGATATGTAGAACTGAATTGTATTGCAAAATAAAAATTTTAAAAAAAATTAAAAAAAAAAGAAAACAACTCTTACTCATTGGACCAGAAAGGGCATGTGATTCAACTCCGTTTATGACTGGAAAACAAACACTAGATTGCCTTACAAGACCCACACTCTGCTTTTGAAAAGAGAGCACTCTTCTACTGTTTTGTGATTCCAATAGGACTTAAAGAGTGAGCTTGCTCAGAACAAAAGAACTGTGTTTCCTACACACATGGGCAATATCTAGTGCAACACTGCTTAGAATCTGACAAAAATAGTAGCTTCTCTTAAGTCCAATACACTGTACATGCTGGAAACATACGCGAGTGCTATTTGCACTGTGTATGGCAATAAGAGTGCAACAGTGACTTTTCTTACTAGAAAACCACTCTTGCTTATAAGAGCAGAAACTGCATTCAAATCCATTTATGAATGGGAAACAAACACTAGCGCGACTTACAAGAAACACAATATGCTTGTGAGAAAAGAGCACTCTTCTACTCTACTGTGTTTCCTATATGGCCAGAAGTGTGAGCTTGCTCATAACAAAAGATGTGTGCTTCCTACACATACGGCCATATCTAGTTCAACTCTGCTTAGGAAACTGACAAGAATAGTGGCTTCTCTTCAGTCCAATACACTGTACTTGCTGGGAACAGACAGGAGTGCTATTTGCACTGTGAATGACAAAGGGAGCACAATAGTGACTTTCCTTACCAGAAACCAACTCTTGCTAGTAGGACCAGAAAATGCATGTGATTCAACTTCGTTTATGAATGGGAAAAAAAACACTAGCTCCACTTACAAGAAACGCACTATTCTTGTGACAAAAGAGCACTCTTCTGCTCTACTTTGTTTCCTATATGGCTAGAACAGTGAGCTTGCTCAGAACAAAATATCTGTGCTTCCTACACACAAGGGCCATATCTAGTTTACCTCTGCTTAGGAAACTGACAAGAACAGTAGCTTCTCTTCAGTCCAGTACACTGTACTTGCTGGGAATAGACGTGAGTGCTATTTGCACTGAATATGGCAAAAGAACACAATAGTGACTTTCTTTACCAGAAAGCAACTTTTTCTCCTAGGACCAGAAACTGCATGTGATTCAACTCCGTTTAAGAATGGAAAACAAACACTAGATTTCCTTAAAAGAACCACACTCTGCTTTTGAAAAGAGAACACTCTTCTACTGTACTGTGATTCTTATAGTGCCTGAAGAGTGAGCTTGCTCAGAGAAAAAGAACTATGCTTTCTACACACACGGGCCATATCTAGTTCAACTCTGCTTAGGAAACTGACAAGAACAGTGGCTTCTCTTCATTCCCATACACTGTACTTGCTGGGAAGAGACACGAGTACTATTTGCACTGTATATGGCAATGGGAGCTCAAAAGTGACTTTCCTTACCAGAAAACAACTCTTGCTCATAGGACCAGAAACTGCATGTGATTCAACTTCGTTTATGAATGGGAAAAAAAAAAACACTAGCTCCACTTACAAGAAACGCACTATTCTTGTGACAAAAGAGCACTCTTCTGCTCTACTTTGTTTCCTATATGGCTAGAACAGTGAGCTTGCTCAGAACAAAATATCTGTGCTTCCTACACACAAGGGCCATATCTAGTTTACCTCTGCTTAGGAAACTGACAAGAATAGTGGCTTCTCTTCAGTCCAATACACTGTACTTGCTGGGAACAGACAGGAGTGCTATTTGCACTGTGAATGACAAAGGGAGCACAATAGTGACTTTCCTTACCAGAAACCAACTCTTGCTAGTAGGACCAGAAAATGCATGTGATTCAACTTCGTTTATGAATGGGAAAAAAAACACTAGCTCCACTTACAAGAAACGCACTATTCTTGTGACAAAAGAGCACTCTTCTGCTCTACTTTGTTTCCTATATGGCTAGAACAGTGAGCTTGCTCAGAACAAAATATCTGTGCTTCCTACACACAAGGGCCATATCTAGTTTACCTCTGCTTAGGAAACTGACAAGAACAGTAGCTTCTCTTCAGTCCAGTACACTGTACTTGCTGGGAATAGACGTGAGTGCTATTTGCACTGAATATGGCAAAAGAACACAATAGTGACTTTCTTTACCAGAAAGCAACTTTTTCTCCTAGGACCAGAAACTGCATGTGATTCAACTCCGTTTAAGAATGGAAAACAAACACTAGATTTCCTTAAAAGAACCACACTCTGCTTTTGAAAAGAGAACACTCTTCTACTGTACTGTGATTCTTATAGTGCCTGAAGAGTGAGCTTGCTCAGAGAAAAAGAACTATGCTTTCTACACACACGGGCCATATCTAGTTCAACTCTGCTTAGGAAACTGACAAGAACAGTGGCTTCTCTTCATTCCCATACACTGTACTTGCTGGGAAGAGACACGAGTACTATTTGCACTGTATATGGCAATGGGAGCTCAAAAGTGACTTTCCTTACCAGAAAACAACTCTTGCTCATAGGACCAGAAACTGCATGTGATTCAACTTCGTTTATGAATGGGAAAAAAAAAACACTAGCTCCACTTACAAGAAACGCACTATTCTTGTGACAAAAGAGCACTCTTCTGCTCTACTTTGTTTCCTATATGGCTAGAACAGTGAGCTTGCTCAGAACAAAATATCTGTGCTTCCTACACACAAGGGCCATATCTAGTTTACCTCTGCTTAGGAAACTGACAAGAATAGTGGCTTCTCTTCAGTCCAATACACTGTACTTGCTGGGAACAGACAGGAGTGCTATTTGCACTGTGAATGACAAAGGGAGCACAATAGTGACTTTCCTTACCAGAAACCAACTCTTGCTAGTAGGACCAGAAAATGCATGTGATTCAACTTCGTTTATGAATGGGAAAAAAAACACTAGCTCCACTTACAAGAAACGCACTATTCTTGTGACAAAAGAGCACTCTTCTGCTCTACTTTGTTTCCTATATGGCTAGAACAGTGAGCTTGCTCAGAACAAAATATCTGTGCTTCCTACACACAAGGGCCATATCTAGTTTACCTCTGCTTAGGAAACTGACAAGAACAGTAGCTTCTCTTCAGTCCAGTACACTGTACTTGCTGGGAATAGACGTGAGTGCTATTTGCACTGAATATGGCAAAAGAACACAATAGTGACTTTCTTTACCAGAAAGCAACTTTTTCTCCTAGGACCAGAAACTGCATGTGATTCAACTCCGTTTAAGAATGGAAAACAAACACTAGATTTCCTTAAAAGAACCACACTCTGCTTTTGAAAAGAGAACACTCTTCTACTGTACTGTGATTCTTATAGTGCCTGAAGAGTGAGCTTGCTCAGAGAAAAAGAACTATGCTTTCTACACACACGGGCCATATCTAGTTCAACTCTGCTTAGGAAACTGACAAGAACAGTGGCTTCTCTTCATTCCCATACACTGTACTTGCTGGGAAGAGACACGAGTACTATTTGCACTGTATATGGCAATGGGAGCTCAAAAGTGACTTTCCTTACCAGAAAACAACTCTTGCTCATAGGACCAGAAACTGCATGTGATTCAACTTCGTTTATGAATGGGAAAAAAAAACACTAGCTCCACTTACAAGAAACGCACTATTCTTGTGACAAAAGAGCACTCTTCTGCTCTACTTTGTTTCCTATATGGCTAGAACAGTGAGCTTGCTCAGAACAAAATATCTGTGCTTCCTACACACAAGGGCCATATCTAGTTTACCTCTGCTTAGGAAACTGACAAGAATAGTGGCTTCTCTTCAGTCCAATACACTGTACTTGCTGGGAACAGACAGGAGTGCTATTTGCACTGTGAATGACAAAGGGAGCACAATAGTGACTTTCCTTACCAGAAACCAACTCTTGCTAGTAGGACCAGAAAATGCATGTGATTCAACTTCGTTTATGAATGGGAAAAAAAACACTAGCTCCACTTACAAGAAACGCACTATTCTTGTGACAAAAGAGCACTCTTCTGCTCTACTTTGTTTCCTATATGGCTAGAACAGTGAGCTTGCTCAGAACAAAATATCTGTGCTTCCTACACACAAGGGCCATATCTAGTTTACCTCTGCTTAGGAAACTGACAAGAACAGTAGCTTCTCTTCAGTCCAGTACACTGTACTTGCTGGGAATAGACGTGAGTGCTATTTGCACTGAATATGGCAAAAGAACACAATAGTGACTTTCTTTACCAGAAAGCAACTTTTTCTCCTAGGACCAGAAACTGCATGTGATTCAACTCCGTTTAAGAATGGAAAACAAACACTAGATTTCCTTAAAAGAACCACACTCTGCTTTTGAAAAGAGAACACTCTTCTACTGTACTGTGATTCTTATAGTGCCTGAAGAGTGAGCTTGCTCAGAGAAAAAGAACTATGCTTTCTACACACACGGGCCATATCTAGTTCAACTCTGCTTAGGAAACTGACAAGAACAGTGGCTTCTCTTCATTCCCATACACTGTACTTGCTGGGAAGAGACACGAGTACTATTTGCACTGTATATGGCAATGGGAGCTCAAAAGTGACTTTCCTTTCCAGAAAACAACTCTTGCTCATAGGACCAGAAACTGCATGTGATTCAACTTCGTTTATGAATGGGAAAAAAAAACACTAGCTCCACTTACAAGAAACGCACTATTCTTGTGACAAAAGAGCACTCTTCTGCTCTACTTTGTTTCCTATATGGCTAGAACAGTGAGCTTGCTCAGAACAAAATATCTGTGCTTCCTACACACAAGGGCCATATCTAGTTTACCTCTGCTTAGGAAACTGACAAGAATAGTGGCTTCTCTTCAGTCCAATACACTGTACTTGCTGGGAACAGACAGGAGTGCTATTTGCACTGTGAATGACAAAGGGAGCACAATAGTGACTTTCCTTACCAGAAACCAACTCTTGCTAGTAGGACCAGAAAATGCATGTGATTCAACTTCGTTTATGAATGGGAAAAAAAACACTAGCTCCACTTACAAGAAACGCACTATTCTTGTGACAAAAGAGCACTCTTCTGCTCTACTTTGTTTCCTATATGGCTAGAACAGTGAGCTTGCTCAGAACAAAATATCTGTGCTTCCTACACACAAGGGCCATATCTAGTTTACCTCTGCTTAGGAAACTGACAAGAACAGTAGCTTCTCTTCAGTCCAGTACACTGTACTTGCTGGGAATAGACGTGAGTGCTATTTGCACTGAATATGGCAAAAGAACACAATAGTGACTTTCTTTACCAGAAAGCAACTTTTTCTCCTAGGACCAGAAACTGCATGTGATTCAACTCCGTTTAAGAATGGAAAACAAACACTAGATTTCCTTAAAAGAACCACACTCTGCTTTTGAAAAGAGAACACTCTTCTACTGTACTGTGATTCTTATAGTGCCTGAAGAGTGAGCTTGCTCAGAGAAAAAGAACTATGCTTTCTACACACACGGGCCATATCTAGTTCAACTCTGCTTAGGAAACTGACAAGAACAGTGGCTTCTCTTCATTCCCATACACTGTACTTGCTGGGAAGAGACACGAGTACTATTTGCACTGTATATGGCAATGGGAGCTCAAAAGTGACTTTCCTTACCAGAAAACAACTCTTGCTCATAGGACCAGAAACTGCATGTGATTCAACTTCGTTTATGAATGGGAAAAAAAAAACACTAGCTCCACTTACAAGAAACGCACTATTCTTGTGACAAAAGAGCACTCTTCTGCTCTACTTTGTTTCCTATATGGCTAGAACAGTGAGCTTGCTCAGAACAAAATATCTGTGCTTCCTACACACAAGGGCCATATCTAGTTCAACTCTGCTTAGGAAACTGACAAGAATAGTGGCTTCTCTTCAGTCCAATACACTGTACTTGCTGGGAACAGACAGGAGTGCTATTTGCACTGTGAATGACAAAGGGAGCACAATAGTGACTTTCCTTACCAGAAACCAACTCTTGCTAGTAGGACCAGAAAATGCATGTGATTCAACTTCGTTTATGAATGGGAAAAAAAACACTAGCTCCACTTACAAGAAACGCACTATTCTTGTGACAAAAGAGCACTCTTCTGCTCTACTTTGTTTCCTATATGGCTAGAACAGTGAGCTTGCTCAGAACAAAATATCTGTGCTTCCTACACACAAGGGCCATATCTAGTTTACCTCTGCTTAGGAAACTGACAAGAACAGTAGCTTCTCTTCAGTCCAGTACACTGTACTTGCTGGGAATAGACGTGAGTGCTATTTGCACTGAATATGGCTAAAGAACACAATAGTGACTTTCTTTACCAGAAACCAACTTTTTCTCCTAGGACCAGAAACTGCATGTGATTCAACTCCGTTTAAGAATGGAAAACAAACACTAGATTTCCTTAAAAGAACCACACTCTGCTTTTGAAAAGAGAACACTCTTCTACTGTACTGTGATTCTTATAGTGCCTGAAGAGTGAGCTTGCTCAGAGAAAAAGAACTATGCTTTCTACACACACGGGCCATATCTAGTTCAACTCTGCTTAGGAAACTGACAAGAACAGTGGCTTCTCTTCATTCCCATACACTGTACTTGCTGGGAAGAGACACGAGTACTATTTGCACTGTATATGGCAATGGGAGCTCAAAAGTGACTTTCCTTACCAGAAAACAACTCTTGCTAGTAGGACCAGAAACTGCATGTGATTCAACTTCGTTTATGAATGGGAAAAAAAAAACACTAGCTCCACTTACAAGAAACGCACTATTCTTGTGACAAAAGAGCACTCTTCTGCTCTACTTTGTTTCCTATATGGCTAGAACAGTGAGCTTGCTCAGAACAAAATATCTGTGCTTCCTACACACAAGGGCCATATCTAGTTTACCTCTGCTTAGGAAACTGACAAGAACAGTAGCTTCTCTTCAGTCCAGTACACTGTACTTGCTGGGAATAGACGTGAGTGCTATTTGCACTGAATATGGCAAAAGAACACAATAGTGACTTTCTTTACCAGAAAGCAACTTTTTCTCCTAGGACCAGAAACTGCATGTGATTCAACTCCGTTTAAGAATGGAAAACAAACACTAGATTTCCTTAAAAGAACCACACTCTGCTTTTGAAAAGAGAACACTCTTCTACTGTACTGTGATTCTTATAGTGCCTGAAGAGTGAGCTTGCTCAGAGAAAAAGAACTATGCTTTCTACACACACGGGCCATATCTAGTTCAACTCTGCTTAGGAAACAGACAAGAACAGTGGCTTCTCTTCAGTCCCATACACTGTACTTGCTGGGAAGAGACACGAGTACTATTTGCACTGTATATGGCAATGGGAGCTCAAAAGTGACTTTCCTTACCAGAAAACAACTCTTGCTCATAGGACCAGAAACTGCATGTGTTTCAACTCTGTTTATGAATAGGAAACAAACACTAGCTCGCCTTACAAGAAACACACTCTTCTTTTAAGAAAAGGGCACTCTTCTACTCCTCTGTGTTTTCTATAGGGCCAGAACAGTGAGCTTGCTCAGAACAAAAGAACTGTGCCTCCTACACACACAAGCCTTTTCTAGTTCAACTCTGCTTAGGACACTAAGAAGAACAGTAGCTTCTCTTCAGTCCCATACACTGTACTTGGTAGAAATAGACGTGAGTGCTATTTGCACTGTGTATGGCAATGGGAACACAAGAGTGACGTTACTTATCAGAAAACAACTCGTGCTACTTGGGCCAGAAACTGAATGTGATTCAACTTCGTTTATGAATGGGAAATAAACACTAACTTGCCTTACAAGAAACACACTCTGCTTTTGAGAAAAGAGCACTCTTCTCCTCTGCTGTGTTTCCTATGGGGCCAGAAGAGTGAGCTTGCTCAGAACAAAAGAACTGTGTTTCCTACAATCACGGGCCATATCTAGTTCAACTCTGCGCAGGAAACTGACTGGAACAGTAGCTTCACTTCAATCCCATACACTGTACTTGCTGGTAACAGACGTGAGTGCTATTTGCAGTGTGTATGGCAATGGGAACGCATTAGTGACTTTCCTTACCAGAAAACAACTCTTGTGTGTAGGACCAGAAACTGCATGTGATTCAACTCCATTTATGAATGGGAATCAAATATTAGCTCGCCTTACAAAAAACACACTCTGTTTTTGAGAAAAGAGCACTTTTCTACTCTATTGTGTTTCCTACAGGGCCAGAACAGTGAGCTTGCTCAGAACAAAACAACTGTGCTTCTTACACACGGGTTACATCTAGGTCGACTCTGCTTAGGAAACTGACAAGATCAGTGGCTTTTCTGCAGTCCAATACATTGTATTTGCTGGGAAGAGACATGAGTGTTATTTGTACTGTGTATGACAATAGGGCACAATAGTGACTTTCCTTACCAGAAAACATCTCTTGCTGGTAGGACCAGAAACTGCATGTGATTCAACTCTATTTTTGAATGGGAAACAAACAGGAGCTCGCCTTACAAGAAACACACTCTTCTTTTGAAAAAAGAGCACTCTTCTACTCTACTGTGTTTCCATATGTCCAGAATAGGTAGCTTTCTCAGAGCAAAAGAATTGTGCTTTCTACACACACGGACCATATGTAGTTCAACTCTGCTTAGGAAACTGACAAGAACTATGCTTACTCTTCAGTCTCATTCAAGGTTCTTGTGGGGAAGAGAAGCGAATGCTATTTGTACTGTGCATGGTAATGAAGCAGAATAGTGAATTGCCTTACCAGAAGACAACTCTTTCTCATAGGACCAGAAACTGCATGTGATTCAACTCTGTTTAAGAATGGGAAACAAACACTAGCTGGCCTTACAAGAAACACACTCAGCTTTTGAAAAAAGAGTAATCTTCTACTCTACTGTGTTTCCTATAGGGCCTGAAGAGTAAGCTTGCTCAGAACAAAAGAACTGTGCTTCCTACACACATGTGCCATATCTAGTTAAACTCTGCTCAGAAACTGACAAGAACAGTAGCTTCTCTTCAGTCGAATACAATGTACATGCTGGGAAAAGATGCAAGTGCTATTTGCACTGTGTATTACAATGGGAGCACAATAGTGACTTTCCTTACCAAAAAACAAATCTTACTTGTAGAACCAGAAACTACACGTGATTCAACTCCGTTTATGAATGGGAAACAAACACTAGCTCGCATTGCTAGAAACATACTCTGCATTTGATAAAAGAGTTCACTTCTACTCTACTCTGTTTCATAGAGGGCCAGAACAGTGAGCTTGCTCAGAACAAAAGAACTGTGCTTCCTAAACACAAGGGCCATATCTCGTTCAACTGTGTTTAGAAAACTGACAAGAACAGTAGCTTCTCTTCAGTACAATACACAGTATTTGCTGGGAACAGATGCGAGAGCTATTTGCACTGTGTTTGGCAATGGGAGCACAATAGTTTCTTTCCTTACCAGAAAACAACTCTTGCTCGTAGGACCAGAAACTGCATGTGATTCAAATACCTTTATGAATGGCAAACAAACACTAGCTTGCCTTACAAGAAATACACTCTGCTTTTGAGAAAAGAGCATATTCTACTTTACTGGGTTTCCACAGTGCCAGAACAGTGAGCATGCTCAGAACAAAAAAAAATGTGCTTCCTACACACACATGCTATATCTAGTTCAAGACTGCTTAGGAAGCTGAAAAGAACAGTAGCTTCTCTTCAGTCTAATATACTGTACTTGCTGAGAACAGATGCGAGAGCTACTACCACTGTGTATGGCATTGGGAACACAATAGTGACTTTACTTACCAGAAAAAAACTCTTACTGGTAGAACCAGAAACTGCATGTGATTCATCTCCGTTTATGAATGGGAAACAAACACTAGAACGTCATACAAGAAACAAACTCTTCTTTTGAGAAAAGAGCACTCTTCACCCATACTGTGTTTCCCATAGGGCCAGAACATTGAGCGTGCTCAGAGGTAAAGAACTGTTCTTCCTACACACACAGATCATATCTAGTTCAACTCTGATCAGGCAACGGACCAGAACAGTAATTTCTCTTCAGTCCAATACACTGTACTTGCTGGGAACAGATGCGAGTGCTATTTGCACTGTGTATGGCAATAGGAGATAAACTGTGACTTTCCTTACAAGAAAACAATTTTTGCTTGTAGGACCAGAAACTGCATGCAATTCAACTCCGCTTAAGAATGGGAAACAAACACTAGCTCGCCTAATAAAAACACACTCTGCTTTTGAGAATAGAGAACTCTTCTACTCTACTCTGTTTCCTATAGTGCCAGAACAGTGAGCTTGCTCAGAACAAAAGAACGGTGCTTCCTACACACACAGGCCATATCTAGTTCAACTCTGTTTAGGAAACTGACAAGAACAATAGCTTCTCTTCAGTCCAATACACTGCACTTCCTGGGAACAGACGCAATTGCTATTTGCATTGTATATGGCAATGGGAGCGCAGTAGTGACTTTTCTCACCAGAAAAAAACTCGTGCTCCTAGGACCAGAAACTGCATGTGATTCAACTCCGTTTATGAATGGGAAACAAACAGTAGCTCGCCTTACAAAAAAACAATCTGCTTTTGAGAAAAGAGCAATGTTCTACTCTAGTGTGTTTCCTATAGGACCTGAACAGTGATATTACACAGAACAAAAGAACTGTGGTTCCTACACACATGGTCAATATCTAGTTCAACTCTGCTTAGGAAACTGATAAGATCAGTAGCTTCTCCCCAGTCCAATACACTGTACTTTCTGGGAACAGACGCGAGTGTGAATTGACCTGTGTATAGCAATGGGAGAACAATAGTGACTTTCCTTACCAGAAAACAACTCTATTTCATAGCACCAGAAACTGTATATGATCCAACTCCATTTATGAATTACAAACAAACACTATCTCATCTTACAAGAAACAAACTCTGCTTTTGAGAAAAGAGCACTCATCTATTCTACCGTGTTTCCTATAGGGCCAGAACAATGAGCAGGCTCAGAACAAATGAACTGTGCTTC
This sequence comes from Peromyscus eremicus, assembly GCF_949786415.1. Lineage (NCBI taxonomy): Eukaryota > Metazoa > Chordata > Mammalia > Rodentia > Cricetidae > Peromyscus > Peromyscus eremicus. The sequence continues at coordinate 160,358 of NW_026735030.1, read as the reverse complement.
CTACACACACGGGGCCATATCTAGTTCAACTCTGCTTAGGAATCTGACAAGAACAGTAGCCTTTCTTCAGTACAATACACTTTACATGCTGGGAATAGACACGAGTGCTATTTGCACTTTGTATGGCAATGGGAGTGCAATAGTGAGTTTCCTTCCCAGAAAACAACTCTTGCTTCTAGGAACAGAAACTGCACGTGATTCAACTCTGTTTATAAATGGGAAACAAACACTAGCTTACCTTACAAGAAACACACTCAGCTTTTGAGAAAAGAGCACTCTTCTACTCTATGGGGTTTCCTATAGTGCCAGAACAGTGAGCTTGCACAGAACAAAAGAAATTTGCTTCCTACACACATGGGCCATATCTAGTTCAACTCTGCTTAGGAAACTGAGAACAGTAGCTTCTCTTCAGTCCAATGCACTGTACTTGCTGAGAAGAGACTTGAGTACCAATTGCAATGAGTATGGCAATGGGAGCACAATTGTGATTTTCTTACCAGAAAAAAACTCTTGCTCGAAGGACAAAAACTGCATGTGATTCAACTCCATTTATGAATGGGAAACAAACACTAGCTTGCCTTACAAGAAACATACACTGCTTTTGACAAAAGAGAAATCTTCTACTCTACTGTGTTTCCTAAACAGCCAGAACAGTGAGCTTGCTCACAACAAAATATCTGTGCTTCCAACACACACCGGCCATATCTAGTTCAACTCTGCTTAGGGAAGTGACAAGAACAGTAGCTTCTCTTCAGTCCAATACACTGTACTTGCTGGGAATACATGCGAGTGCTATTTGCAATGTTTATGGAAATAGGAGCAAAAACTGAATTTCCTTAACAACAAAAAAAAAGCACTTGCTCCTAGGACCAGAAACTGCATGTGATTCAACTCCGTTTATAAATGGTAAACAAACACTAGCTCGCCTTACGAGAAACACACTCTGCTTTTGACAAAAGAGCACTCTTCTACTCTACTGTGTTTCCTAAAGACCAGAACAGTGAGCTTGCTCAAAACAAAAGAACTGTGCTTCCTACACTCACTAACCATATCTAGTTCAACTCTGCTTAGGAAACAGACAAGAGCAGTAGCTCCTTTTCAGTCGAATACACTGTAGTTGCTATGAACAGACGCGAGTGCTATTTGCACTATGTATGGAAATGGGAGCGCAATAGTGACTCTTCTTACCAGAAAACAAGTCTTACTTGTAGGACCAAAAACTCCATGTGATTCAACTCCGTTTATAAATGGGAAACCAACAGTAGCTTGCCTTTCAAGAAACTCACTCTGCTTTTGAAAAAAGAGTACTCTTCTACTCTACTGTGATTCCTAAAGGGCCAGAAGAGAGAGCTTGTTAAGTACAAAAGAACTGTGTTTCCTACACACATGGGCCCTATCTAGTTCAACTCTGCTTAGGAAACACAAGAACAGTAGCTTCTCCTCTATCCAATACACTGTAATTGCTGGGAACAGACACGACTGCTATTTGTACTCTGTATTGCAATGGGAACAAAATAGTGACTTTCCTTACCAGAAAACAACTCTTGTTCATAGGACCAGAAATTGCATGTGATTCAACTCCATATATGAAAGGGAAACCAACATTACATTGCCTTACAAGAAACACACTCTGCTTTTCAGAATAGACCACTCTTCGACTCTACGCTGTTTCATATACGGCAAGAACAGTGAGCTGGCTCAGAACAAAAGAAATGTGCTTCCTACACACATGGGCCATATCTATTTCAACTCTGCTTAGGAAACTCATAAAAGCAGTAGCTACTCCTCTGTCCAATACACTGTACTTGTTGGGAACACACACGACTGCTATTTGTACTGTGCATGACAATAAGAGCCCAATTGTGACTTTCATTACCAGAAAACAGCTCTTGCTCATAGGACCAGAAGCTGCATGTGATTCAACTCTGTTTATGAATGGGAACAAACACTATATCGCCTTACACGAAACACACTCTGCTTTTGAGAAAAGAGCACTTGTCTACTCCACTGTGTTTCCTATAGGGCCAGAACAGTGAGCTTGCTCAGAACAATAGAACAGTGCATACTACACACATGGGCCATATCAAGTTCAACTCTGCTTAGGAAACTGACAAGAACAGTAGCTTCTCTTCCAGCCAATATACTGTACTTGCTGGGAAAAGACACGAGTATTATTTGCAGTTTGTAGGCAAGGGGAGCACAATAGTGACTTTCCTTACTAGAAAACAACTCTTGCTCTTAGGACCAGAAACTGCATGTGATTAAACTCCGTTTATGAATGGGAAACACACACTATCTCGCCTTACAAGAAACAAACTTTGCTTTTGAGCAAACAGCACTCTTCTACTCTACTGGGTTTCCCAAGGGCCAGAACAGTGAGCTTTCTCAGAACAAAGGAACTGTGGATCCTACACACAAGGGCCATATCTAGTTCAACTATCCTTTGAAAACTGACAAGAGCAGTAGCTTCTCTTCAGTCCAATACAGTGTACTTGCTGGAAACAGACGCGAGTGTGATTTGCACTGTGTATGGCAATGGGAGTGCAGAATTGAATTTCCTTATCAGAAAACAACTCTTGCTCATAGGATTAGAAACTGCATGTGATTCAACTCAGTTTTTCAATGGGAAACCAACATTAGCTCGCCTTACAAGAAACCCCTTTGCTTTGAAATAAAAGCACTCTTCTACTCTACTGTTTTTCCTAAAGGTCCAGAACAGTAAGCTGGCTCAGAACCAAAGAAATGTGCTTCCTACACACACGGGCCATATCTAGTTCAACTCTGCTTAGGAAATTGACAAGAACTGTAGCTTCTCTTCAATCTAATACACAGTACTTGCAGGGAACAGACGCAAGTGCTATTTGCACTGTTTATGGCAATGGGAGCTCATAGTGAGTTTCCTTACAAAAAAACAACTCTTGCTCTTAGGACCAGAAACTGCATTAGATTCAACTCCGTTTATGAATGGGAAACAAACGCTAGCTCACCTTGCAAAAAAAACACACTCTGCTTTTCAGAAAAGAGCACTCTTCTACTCTACTGTGTTTCCTATAGGGCCAGAACAGTGAGCTTGCTCAGAACAAAAGAACTGTGCTTCCTACACACATGGGCCATATCCAGTTCAATTCTGGTTAGGAAACTGAGAAGTACTGTAGCTTCTCTTCCATCCAATACACTGTACTTCCTCGAAGAAGACGCGAGTGTTATTTGCATTGTGTATTTCAATGGAGTGCAGTAGTGACATCCCTTACCAGAAAACTGCTCTTTCTAATAGGACTAGAAACTTGATGTGATTCAACTATGTTTATGAATGGGAACAAACCCTATCTTGCCTTACAAGAAACACACTCTGCTTACGAGAAAAGAGCAATCTTCTACTCTGTTTCCTAAAGTACCAGACAATGAGGTTGCTCAGAAACAAAGAACTGTGCTTCCTACACACGGGCCATATCTAGATCAACTCTTCTTAGGAAACTGACAAGAAGAGTAGCTTCTCTTCAGTCCAATATACTGTACTTGCTGGAAACAGAAGATGTGCTATTTGCACTGTGATTGCCTATGGGAGCACAGGAGTGACTTTCCTTACCAAAAAACAACTCTTGCTCATAGGACCAGAAACTGCATGTGATTCAATTCCCTTTATGAATGGGAAACTAACACTAGCTCGCCTTACAAGAAACACACTGTGCTTTTGATAAAACAGCATTCTTCTACTCTACTGTGTTTCCTATAGGGCCAGAACAGTGAGATTGCTCAGAACAAAAGAACTGTGCTTCCTACACTCACGGGCCATATCTAGTTCAACTCCGCTTAGGAAACTGACAAGAAAAGTAGCTTCTATTCCGTCCAATAGACTGTACTTCATGGCAACAGATGTGAGTGCTATTTGCACTGTATATGGCAAAGGAAGCACAATAATGACTTTCCTTACCAGAAAAGAGCTCTTGCTCATAGGAACAGAAACTGCATGAGATTCAACTCCGTTTATTAATGGGAAACCAACACTATCTCGCCTTACAAAAAACACACACTGCTTTTGATAAAAGAGCACTCTTCTACTCAACTATATTTCCTATAGGGCCACAACAGTGAGCTTGCTCAGAACAAAAGAAATGTGCTCTTACACACATGGACCATATCTAGTTAAACTCTGCTTAGGAAACTGACAAGAACAGTAGCTTCTATCCATCCAATACACTGTACTTGCTGGCAACAGCTGCGAGTGCTATATACACTGTGCATGGCAAAGGGACCCCATTAGTGACTTTCCTTACCAGAAAACAACTCTTGCTCCTAGGACCAGAAACTGCATGTGATTCAACTCCGTTTGTGAATGGGAAACAAACATTAGCTCGCCAAATAGAAACACACACTGCTTTTGAGAATAGAGCACTCTTCTACTCTAAAGTGTTTACCAAAGGGCCAGACCAGTGAGATTGCTCAGAACAAAAGAATTGTGCTTCCTACACACATGGGCCATATCTAGTTCAAATCTGCTTAGAAAACTAACAAGAACAGTAGCTTCTCTTCCGTCCAATACACTGTACTTGATGGCAACAGGCACGAGTGCTCTTTGTACTGTGCATGGCAATGGGAGCACAATAGTGACTTTTCTTCCCAGAAAAAAACTCTTGCTCATAAGACAAGAAACTGCATGAAATTCAATTCCATTTATGAATGGGAAACAAACACTAGCTTGCATTACAAGAAACACACTCTGCTTTTGAGTAAAAGCACTCTTCTACTCTACTGTGTTTTCTATAGGGCCAGAACAGTGAGCTTGTTCATAACAAAAGAACTGTGCTTCCTACACACAGGCCATATCTAGTTCAACTCTGCTTAGGAACTGAAAAGAACAGTGGCTTCTCTTCAGTCCAATACACTGTACTTGCTGGGAACAGACTCGAATGCAATTTGTACTGTGTATGGCAATGGGAGCATAATAGTGACTTTCCTTACCAGAAAACAACTCTTGCTTGTAGGACAAGAAACTGCATGTTATTCAACTCCATTTATGAATGCTAAATAAACACTATCTCGCCTAACAAGTTACACACTCTGCTTTTGAGAAAAGAGCTCTCTTCTACTCTACTGTGTTTCCTACAGGGCCAGAACAGTGATCTTGATCAGAATAAAGAACTGTGCTTCCTACACACACGGGCCATATCTAGTTCAACTCTGCGTAGGAAACTGACAAGAAAAGTAGCGACTCTTCAGTCCAATACACTGTACTTGCTGAGAACAGACGCGAGTGCTATTTGTACTGTGTTTGGCAATGGGAGTGCAATAGTGACTTTCCTTAACAGAAAACAACTGTTGCTGTTAGAATCAGAAACTCCTTGTGATTGAACTCCGTTTATGAGTGTGAAACAAACACTAGCTTGCCTTACAATAAATACACTCTTATTTTGAGGAAAGAACACTCTTCTACTCTACTGTGTTTCTTTTATGGCCAGAACAGTGAGCTTGCACAGAACAAAAGAACTGTGCTTCGTACACACATGGGCCATATATAGTTCAGTTCTGCTTAAGAAACTGACAAGATCAGTATTTTCTCTTTGGTCCATTACACTGTACTTGCTGGGAACAGACGCGAGTCTTATTTACACTGTATATGCAATGGGTGCGCAATAGTGACTTCTCTTACCAGAAAACTTATCTTGCTCGTAGGGCCAGAAACTTCATGTGATTTAACTCCCATATGAATTGGAAAAAAAAAACACTAGCTCGCCTTACAAGAAACACACTGCTTTTGAGAAAAGAGCACTCTTCTACTCTACTGTGATTCCTATAGGGCGAGAACAGTGAGCATGCTCACAACAAAAGAACGGTGCTACCTACAATCACGGGCTATATCTAGTTCAACTCTGCTTAGAAAACTGACATGAACAGTAGCTTCTCTTCAGTCCAATAAACTGTACTTGCTGGGAACAGATGCGAGTGCTTCTTGCACTGTGTATGGCAATGGTGGAACAATAGCGACTTTCCTTACCAGAGAACAACTCTTGTTCGTAGGACCTGAAACTGCATGTGATTCAACTCTTTTATTAATGGGAAACAAATACTAGCTCGCCTTAGAAGAAACACACTCTGCTTTTAAGAAAAAAGCACTCTTCTACTCTATTGTGTTTCCTATAAGGTCAGAACAGTGAGCTTGCTCAGAACAAAAGAACTGTGCTTCCAACACACAAGGGCCATATCTACTTCTACTCTGCTTAGGAAACTGACAAAAACAGTAGATTCACCTCAGTCCAATACATTGTAATTGCTGGGAACTGACACGAATGCTATTTGTTGTGCATGGCAATGGGAGCACAATAGTGACTTTCCTTACCAGATAACAACTCTTGATCATAGAACCAGAAACTGCATGTGATTCAACTCCGTTCATGAAAGGGAAACAAACACTAGCTCGCCTTACAAGAAACACACTCTGGTTTTGAGAAAAGAGCACTCTTCTACTCTATTGTGTTTTTATATGGCCAGATAAGTGAGCTTTCTTAGAACAAAAGACTGTGCTTCCTACACTCATGGGCCATATCTAGTTCAACTCTTCTTAAGAAACTGACAAAAACAGTAGCTTCTCTTCAATGCATAAGTTGTACTTGCTGAGAACAGAAGTGAGTGCTTTATGCACTGTCTATGGCAATGAGAACACAGTAGTGACTTTCTTTACCGGAAAACAACTCTAGTTTGTAGGACCAGAAACTGCAGGTGATTCAACTCCGTTTATGAATGGGAAACAAACACTTGCTCGCCTTACAAGACACACACTCTGCTTTTGAGAAAAGAGCACTCTACTACTCTACTGTGTTTCTTATAGTGCCAGAACAATATGCTTGCTCAGAACAAAAGACTTGTTATTTCTACACACACGGTCCATATCTGGGTCAACTCTGCTTAGAAAACTGAAAAGAACAGTAGCTTCTCTTCAGTCCATTAACAGTTTTTGCTGGGACAGACGCTTGTGCTATTTGCACTTAGTATGGGAATGGGAGCACCAGAAAAAAAAAACTATTGCTTGTAGGACCAGAAACTGCATTTGATTCAACTCCGTTTATGAATGGGAAACAAACACTTGGTTGCCTTACAAGAAACACACTCTGCTTTTTAGAAAAGAGCACTCTTCTACTCTACTGTGTTTCCCATAGAGCCAGAACAGTGACCTTGCTAAGAACAAAAGAACTGTACTTCCTACACACACGGGCCATATGTAGTTCAACTCTGCTTAGGAAACTGACAACAACAGTAACTTCTATTCAGTCCAATACACTGTACTTGCTGGGTACAAACATGAGTACTATTTGCACTGTGTATGGCAATGGGAGCACATTAGTGACTTTCCTTACCAGAAAACAACTCTTTTAATAGGACCAGAAACTGCAGGTGATTCAACTCCGTTTATGAATGGGAAATAAACAGTAGCTTGCCTTACAAGGAACACACTCTGCTTTTGAGAAAAGAGCACTCTTCTACTCTACGGTGTTTCCTATAGGGCCAGAACAGTGAGCTTGCTCAGAACAAAAGAACTGTGCTTCCTACATACAAGGGTCATATCTAGTTCAACTCTGCTTAGGAAACTGACAACAACAGTAGCTTCTATTCAGTCCAATACACTGTACTTGCTGGGTACAAACATGAGTACTATTTGCACTGTGTATGGAAATGAGAGCACAATAGTGATTTTCTTTACCAGAAAAAACACTTTCTCATAGGACCAGAAACTGCATGTGAGTCAACTCCATTTATGAATGGGAAACAAACACTAGCTCGCCTTACAATAAACACACTCTGCTTTTGAGAAAATAGAACTCTTCTACTCTACTGAGTTTCCTATAGGGACAGTACAGTGAGATTTCTCAGAACAAAAGAACTGTGCTTCCTAAACACATGGGCAATATCTAGTACTATTCTGATTAGTAACCTGACACAAATAGTACCTTCTCTTCATTCCAATACATTGTACTTGCTGGGAACAGACGCGAGTGCTATATTCACTATGTATAATAATGGTAGCGCAATACTGACTTTCCTTACTAAAAAACAACTCTTGCTCATAGCACCAGAAACTGCATGTGATTCAACTCCATTTAAATGGGAAACAAACATTAGCTCACCTTACAAGAAACACACTCTCTTTTGAGAAAAGAGCACTGTTCTACTCTACTGTGTTTCCAATAGTGCCAGAAAAATGGGGTTGCGCAGAAGAAAAGAACTGAACTTCCTACACACGGGTCACATCGAGTTCAACTCTGCTTAGGAAACTGACAAGAACAGTAGCTTCTCTGCAATCCAACACTGTACTTGCTGGCAACAGACCTGAGTGATATTTGTACTCTATATGGCAATGGGCGCACAATAGTGACTTTTCTTACTAAAAAACAGCTCTTGCTCGTAGGACCAGAAACTGCATGTGATTCAACTCCGTAATGAGTGGGAAACATACAGTAGCTCGCCTTACAAAAATCACACTCTGTTTTTGAGAAAAGAGCACTCTTCTACTCTGTTGTGTCTCTATATGGCCAGATAAGTGAGCTTTCTTAGAACAAAAGAACTGTGCTTCCTACATTCACGGGCCAAAGCTAGTTCAACTCCGCTTATGAAACTGACAAGAACAATAGCTTCTCTTCAGTCCAATACACTGTACTTGCTGGGAACAGACCCGAGTGCTACTTGCACTGTGTATGGCAATGGAGGGGCAATATTGATATTCCTTATCAGAAAACAACTCCTGCTCGTAGGAACAGAAACTGCATGTGATTCAACTGCGCTTTTAATGGAAAACAAACACTAGCTCACCTTACAAGAAACACACTCTGCTTTTGAGAAAAGAGCACTCTTCTACTCTACTTTATTTCCTATAGGTCCAGAACTGTGAGCTTGCTCAGAACAAAAGAATTGTGTTTCCTCCAAAAACGGGTCATATCGAGTTCAACTATTCTTAGGAAACTGACAAGAACAGTAGCTTCTCTGCAATCCAACACTGTACTTGCTGGCAACAGACCTGAGTGATATTTGTACTCTGCATGGCAATGGGCGCACAATAGTGACTTTTCTTACTAAAAAACAGCTCTTGCTCATAGTACCAGAAACTGCATGTGATTCAAATCCGTTTATGAATGGGAAACAAACACTAGCTTGCCTTACTAGAACCACAGTTTGTTTTGAGAAAAGAGCACTCTACTACTCTACTGTGTTTCCTACATGGCCAGAACAGTGAGCATGCTCAGAACAAAAGAACTGTGCTTCCTACACTCACGGGCCATATCTAGTTCAAATCTGCTTAGGAAACTAACAAGAACAGTAGCTTCTCTTCAGTCCAGCACTGTAGCTGCTGGGAACAAACAAGAGTGCTATTTGCACTGTGTATGGCAATGGGAGTGCACTAGTGATTTTCCTTACTAGAAAACAACTCGTGCTCGTAGGAACAGAAACTGCATGTGATTCAACTGCGTTTATGAATTGGAAAGAAACACTAGCTCACCTTACAAGAAACACACTCTGCTTTTGAGAAAAGAGCATTCTTCTACTCTACTGTTTCCTAAAGGTCCAGAACAAAAGCTTGTTCAAAACAAAAGAACTGTGTTTCCTGCAAACACGGGACGTATCTAGTTCAATGATGCTTAGGATTCTGAAAAGAAGAGTAGCTTCTCTTCAGTCTAATTCACTGTACTTGCTGGGAACAGTCCCGAGTGCTATTTGCACTGTGTATGGCAATGGGACCACAATAGTGACTTTCCTTACCAGAAAGCAACTCTTGCTCATAGGAACAGAAACTGCATGTGATTCACCTCTTTTAATGAATGAAAATCAAACACTAGCTCGCATTACAAAGAACACACTCTTCTTTTGAGAAAAGAGCACTTTTCTACTCTACCGTGTTGCTTTAGGGCCAGAAAAGTCAGCTTGCTCAGAACAACAGAAATGTGCTTCCTAAACAAGCGGGCCATATATAGTTTAACTCTGCTTGGTAAACTGACAAGAACAGTAGCTTCTTGTCAGTCCAATACACTGTACATGCTGGGAACAGATGCGAGTGCTATTTGCACTGTGTACGGCAGTGGGAGCGCATTAGTGATTTTCCTAAGCAGAAAAAAAAACTCTTGCTCGTAGGACCAGAAACTGCAGGTGATTCAACTCTGTTTATGAATGGAAAACAAACAATATCTCGCCTTATAAAAACACACTAGGCTTTTGGGAAAAGAGCACTCAGCTCCTCTACAGTGTGTCCTGTAGGGCCAGAAGGGTGAGCTTGATGAGAACAAAAGAACTGTGCTTCCTACACACAGGACGTATCTAGTTCAACTCTGCTTGTTAAACTGACAAGAACTGTAGCTTCTCTTCAGTAACACTCTCTGCTTTTGAGAAAGGAACACTCTTCTACTCTATTGTGTTTCCAAAAGGTCAGAACAGTGAACTTGCTCAAAACAAAAGATCTGTGCTTCCTACACACACGGGACATATCTAGTTTGACACCGCTTATGAAAGTGATAAGAACACAAGTTATTTCAGTCCAATACACTGTACTAGCAGGGAACAGATGTGAGTGCTATTTGCACTGTGTATGGCAATGGGAGCGCAATAGTGACTTTCCTTACTAGAAAACAACTCTTGCTCATAGAATCAGAAACTGCATGTATTCAACTCTGTTTATGAATGGGAAACAAAAATTAGCTCGCCTTACAAAATATACTGCTTTTGAGATAAGAGCACTCTTCTACTCTACTTTGTTTCCTATAGGGCCAGAAGAGTGAGTTTGCTCAAACAAAAGAACTGGGCTTCCTACACACACAGGACATATCTAGTTCAACTCTGCTCAGGAAACTGACAAGAACAGTAGCTTCTCTTTAGTCCAATACACTGTACTTGCTGGGAACAGACACAAGTGCTATTTCTACTGTGTATTGCAATAGGTGCACAATAGTGACTTTCCTTACCAGAAAATAACTCTTCCTTGTAGGACAAGAAACTGCATGTGATTCAACTCCCTTTATGAATGGCAAACAAACACTAGCTCACCTTATAAAAAACACACTCTGCTTTGGGCAAAGAGCACTCTTCTACTCTACTGTGTTTCCTATAGAGCCAGAAGAGTGAGCTTGCTCAGAACAAAAGAAATGTTCTTCCTACACACATGGGACATATCAAGTTCAACTCTATTTGGTAAACTGACAAGAACTGTAGCTTCTCTTCAGCAACACACTCTGCTTTAGAGAAAAGAGCACTCTTCTACTCTACTGTGTTATCAAAAGGCCAGAACAGTGATATTCTTCGAAACAGAAGAACTGTGCTTCCTACACACACGGGCCATATCTCATTCAAATCTGCTTAGGAAACTGACAAGAACAGGAGCTTCTCTTCAGTCCAATCCACTGTACTTGCTTGGAACAGACGCATGTGCTTTTTGCACTGTGTATGGAAATGGGATCGCAATAGTGACTTTCCTTACCAGAAAAAAACTCTTGCTCTTGGGACCAGAAACTGCATGTGATTCAACTCCGTTTATGAATGAGAAAAAAAACACTGGCTCGCCTTACAAAAAACCCACTCTGCTCTTGAGAAAAAGGCACTCTTCTACTCTACTGTGTTTCCTATAGGGCCAGAAGTGTGAGATTGCTCAGAACAAAAGATCTGTAATTTCTACACACAAGCCATATCTAGATTAACTCTGCTTAGGAAACTGTCAAGAACAGTAGCTTCTCTTCAGACCAATATACTGTACTTCCTGGGAAGAGTCGCCAGTGCTATTATCACTATGTATGACAATAGGAGCGCAATAGTGACTTTCCTTACCAGAAAAGAAGTCTAGCTCATAGGACAAGAAACCTCATGTGATTCAACTCCGTTTATGAATGGGAAACAAACACTAGCTCGCCTAACAAGAAACACTGATTTTGAGAAAAGAGCACTATTATAATCTATTGTGTTTCCTATAGGGCCAGAAGAGTGAGCTTGAGCAGAACAAAAGAATGGGCTTCCTACACACGGTCATATCTAGTTCAACTCTGCTTAGGAAACTGAAAAGTACAGCAGGTTCTCTTCACTCCAATACACTGTACTAGCTGGGAAAAGACACGAATGCCATTTGCACTGTGCATGGAAATGGGAGTGCAATAGTGACTTTCCTTACCAGAAAACAAGTCTACATCATAGGACCAGAAATTGCATGTGATTCAAATCCGTTTATGAATGGGAAACAAACATTAGGTCGCCTTACTAGAAACACACTCTGCTTTTGAGAAAAGAGCACTCTTCTACTCTACTGTGTTTCCTATAGGGCCAGAACAGTGAGCTTGCTCAGAACAAAAGAACTGTGCTACCTACACACACGGGCCATATCTAGTTCAACACTGCTTAGGAATGTGAAAAGAACACAACACTCTTCAGTTATATACACTGTACTTGCTGGGAACAGATACGAGTGCTATTTGCACTGTGTATGGCAATGGGAGCACAATAGTGACTTTCCTTACCAGAAAACAACTCTTGGTCGTGGGACCAGAAAGTGAATGTGCTTAAACTCCATTTATGAATGGAAAACAGATGCTAGATCGCCTTACAAGAAACACACTCTGCTTTTGAGAAAAGAGCACACTTCTACTCTAATGTGTTTCCAAAGAGGCAGAACAGTTAGCTTGCTCAGAAGAAAAGAATTGTATTTCCTACACATGAGCCATATCTAGTTCAACTCTGCTTACGAAACTGACAGGAACAGTAGCTTCTCTTCAGTCCAATACACTGTACTTGCTGGGAACAGACGCGAGTGCTATTTGCACTGTGTATGGCAATGGAAGCGCAATAGTGACTTTCCTTACCAGAAAACAACTCTTGCTCATAGGACCAGAAACTGCATGTGATTCAACTCTGTTTATGAATGGTCAACAAAAACTACTTCTCCTTAAAAGATACACTGATTTTGAGAAAAGAGCACTCTTCTACTCTAAAGTGTTTCCTATAGAGCCAGAAGAGTGAGATTGAGCAGAAAAAAAGAACTGGGCTTCCTACACACATGGTCATATCTAGTTCAAGTCTGCTTAGGAAACTGAAAAGTACAGCAGCTTCCTACACATACAGGCCATATCTGCTTCAACTCTGCTTAGGATACTGAAAAGAATAGTAGCTTCTCTTCAGTCAAATATACTGAACTTGCTTCGAACAATGCGAGTGCTATTTGTACTGTGTAAGGCAATGGGAGTGCAAAAATGACTTTCTTTACCAGAAAACAACTCTTGCTCATAGGAAACTGCATGTGATTCAACTCTGTTTATGAATAGGAAACACACATTAGCTCGCCTTACAAGAAAAACACTCTGCTTTTGAGAAAAGAGCACTCTTCTACTCTACTCAGTTTCCTATAGGGCCAGAACACTGAGCTTGTTAAGAACAAAAGAACTGAGCTTCCTACACACACAGCCCATATCTAGTTCAACTCTGCTTAGGAAACTGACAAGAACAGTAGCTTCTCTTCAGTCCAATACACTGTACTTGCTGGGAACACACGTGAGTGCTATTTGCACTGGTATTGCTCTGGGAGCACAATAGTGACTTTGCTTATCAGAAAAAAAAAACTCTTGCTCATAGGACCAGAAACTGCATGTGATACAACTCCGTTTATGAATGAGAAAAAAAAACACTAGCTCGCCTTACAAGAATCACACTCTGCTTTTGAACAAAGAGCACTCTTCTTCTCTACTGTGTTTTTTACAGGTTCTGAACAGTGAGCTTGTTCAGAACAGAAGAATGTACTTCCAACACACAGGGGCCATATATAGGTCAACTCTGCTTAGGAAACTGAAAAGAACAGTAGCTTCTCTTGAGTGAAAACACTGCACTTGCTGTGAACAGAAGCGAGTGGTATTTGCACTGTGTAATGTAATGCAATGTGAACGCAATAGTGACTTTTCTTACGAGACAACAACTCTTGCTCGTAGGACCAGACACTGCATGTGATTCAACTCCGTTTATAAATGGAAAACAAACACTAGCTTGCCTTACATGAAACACAGTCTGCTTTTGAAAAAAAGCACTCTTATACTCTACTGAGTTTCCTATAGGGCTAGAACAGTGAGCTTGCTCAGAACAAAGAACTGTGCTTCCTACACACAATGGCCATATGTACTTCAACTCTGCTTAGGAAACTGACAAGAACAGGAGCCTCTCTTCAGTCCAATACACTATACTTGCTGGGAACAGACGCAAGTGCTATTTCTACTCTCTTTGGCAATGGGAGCACTACAGTGACTTTCCTTAAAAAAAAAAATCTTACTCCTAGGACCAGAAACTACATGTGATTCAAATACGTTTATGAATGTGAAACAAACACTAGCTCGCCTGACTAGAAACACACTTTGCTTTTGGCAAAAGAGCACTTTTCTACTCTAGTCTGTTTCGTGTAGGGCAAGAACAGTGAACTTGCTCAAAACTAAAAAACTGTCCTTCCTAAACACATGAGCCATATCTAGTTCAACTCTGATTAGGAAACTGACAAGATTAGTAGCTTCTCTCAAGTCCAATAAACTGTACTTGAAGGGAACAGATGGTGGTGCTACTTTTACTGTGAATAGAAATTGGAGAACAGTAGTGACTTTCCTTTCCAGAAAACAACTCTTGCTTGTAGGGATAGAACTGCAAGTGATTCAACTCCATTTATGAATGAAAAAGAAACACTAACTCCCCTTACAAAAACTCACTCTTATTTTGAGAAAAGCACACTCTTCTACTCTACTCTGTTTTTTATAGGGCCAGAATAGGGAGCTTGTTCAGAATAAAAAAAACTGTGCTTCCTACAAACATAGGCCATATCTAGTTCAACTCTGCTTAGGAAACTGACAAGAACAGTAGCTTCTCTTCAGTCCAATACACTGTACTGCTGGGAACAGATGCAAGTGCTGTTTGCACTGTGTATTGCAATGGGAGCACAATAGTAACATTCATTACCAGAAAACAACTCTTGTTGGTAGGACCAGAAACTGCATGTGATTCAACTCGCTTTATGAATGGGAAACAAACACAAGATCGCCTTACTAGAAACACACTCTGGTTTTGAGAAATGAGCACTATTCTACTCTACTAGGTTTCCTATAGAGCCAGATCACTGAGGTTGCTCAGAACAAAAGAACTGTGCTTTCTACACACATGGGCCATATCTAGTTCACTTCTGCTTAGGAAACTGACAAGAACAGTAGCTTCTCTTCAGTGCAATACACTGTACTTGCTGGGAACAGACACGAGTGCTATTTGCACTGTGTATGGCAATGGGAGTGCTATAGTGAATTTCCTTACCAGAAAAAAAAACTCTTGTTCGTAGGACCAGAAATTGCATGTGATTCAACTCTATTTATGAATGAAAAACAAACACAACCTCCCCTTACTAGAAACACACTCTGCTTTTGAGAAAAGACCACTCTTCTACTCTACTGTATTTCCTATAGGGCCAGTACAGTGAGCTTACTGAGAACAAAGAATTATGCTTCCTACACAAACGGGCCATATTGATTTCAACTCTGCATAGGAAACTGAAAAGAATAGTAGCTTCTTTTTAATCCATTACACTGTACATGCAGGTAAATACGCGAGTGCTGTTTGCACTGTGTATGGCAATGGCAGCACAATAGTGATTTTCCTTACCAGACAACATCTATTGCTCATAGGACCAGAAACTGCATGTGATTCAACTCCGTTTATGAATGGGAAAAAAAAACACTAAATCGCCTTACAAGAAACAAACTCGGCTGTTTCCCATGGGACCATAAGAGAGCACTGCTCAGAACAAAAGAACTGTGCTTCCTACACACACGGGGCATATCTAGTTCAACTCTGCTTAGGAAACTGACAAGAACAGTAGCTTCTCTTGATTCCAATTCACTGTACTTGCTGGGAACATACACGAGTGCTGTCTGCACTGTGTATGGCAATGAGAGCACAATAGTGCCTTTCTTTACCAGAAAACAACTCTTGCTCGTAGGACCAGAAACTGCATGTGATTCAACTCCGTTTATGAATGGGAAACAAAGACTAGCTCACCTTACAAGTAACAAACTCTGCTTTTTAGAAACGATAACTCTTCTACTCTACTGTGTTTCCTATAGGGCCAGAAGAATGAGCTTGCTGAGAAGAAAACTGACAAGGAAACTTAAAAGAACAGTAGCTTCTTTTCAGTCCAATACACTGTACTTGCTGGGAAATATGCGAGTGCTATTTGCACTGTGCATGACAATGGGAGCATAATAGTAACTTTCCTTACCAGAAAACAACTCTGCTCGTATGACCAGAAACTGCATGTGATTCAATTCCGTTTATGAATAGGAAACAAACACTAGCTCGCCTGACTAGAAACACACTCTGCTTTTGAGAAAAGAGCACTCTTCTACTCTACTCTGTTTCCTATGGGGCCAGAACACAGCATTTCTCAGAAAAAAAGATCTTTGCTTTCTACATATATCGACCATATCTAGTTCAACTCTGCTTAGGAAACTGACAAGAACAGTAGCTTCTCATCATTCCAATACTCTGCACTGGTTGGGAACACATGCGAGTGCTATTTGCACTCTGTATGGCAATGGGAGTACAATAGTGACTTTCCTTAACGAAAACAATTCTTGCTCTTAGGACCAGAAACTGCATGTGATTCAACTCCTTTTTTGAATAGGCAACAAACACTAGAGCTCACCTCACAAGAAACACTCTCTGCTTTTGAGAAAAGAGCACTCTATTACTCTACTCTGTTTCCTATAGGGCCAGAACAGTGAGCTTTTTGAAACAATAGAACTGTGCTTCCTAAACACATGGGCCATATCTAGTTCAACTCTGCTTAGAAAACTGTCAAGAACTGTATCTTCTCTTCAGTCAAATACAATGTACTTGCTGCGAAATATGTGACAGCTATTTGCACTGTGTTTGGGAATGGGAGCAAAATAATGTCCCTCGTTATCAGAAAACAACTTTTGCTCATAGGAGCAGAAACTGCGTGTGATTCAACTCCGTTTATGAAATGGAAACAAACACTAGCTTGCCTTACAAGAAACACACTCTGCTTTTGAGAAATGAGCACTTTTCTATTCTACTCTGTTTCCAACACAGCCAGAAGAGTGAGCTGGTTCAGAACAAAAGAACTGAGCTTCCTACACACAGGCTTCATATCTTGTTCATCTCTGCTTAGGAAACTGACAAGAACAGTAGCTTGTCTTCAGTCCAATACACTGTATTTGCTTGGTAGAGACGCGAGGGCTCTTTGTACTGTGTATGGCAATGGGAGCAGAATAGTGACTTTCCTAACCAGAAAACAACACTTGCTCGTAGGACCAGAAACAGCATGTAATTCGATTCTGTTTATGAATGTGAAACAAACACTATTTTGCCTTATAAAAAACACACTCTGCTTTTGCGAAAAGAGCACTCTTCTACTCTATTGTGTTTCCTATAGGGCCAGAAGAGTGAGCTTGCTCAGAACAAAAGGACTGTGCTTCCTAAACACGGCCAATATCTACTTCAACTCTGCTTAGGAAATTGACAAGAACAGTAGCTTCTCTTCCGTCCAATACACTGTACTTTCTGGGAACCAACACGAGTGCAATATGCACTTTTTTTTGGCAGTGGGAGTTCAAAAGTGAGTATCCTTACTAGAAAACAACTCTTGCTCATAGGACCAGAAACTGCATGTGATTCAACTACGTTTATCAATGGGAAACAAACTAGCTCGCCTTACAAGAAACACACTCTGCTTTTCAGAAAAGAGCAATCTTCTACTCTACTGTGTTTTCACAGTGCCAGAAGAGTGAGCTTGATCAAAACAAAAGACCTGTGGTTTCTACACACATGCACCATATCTAGTTCAACTCTGATTAAATAACTCATAAGAACAGTAGCTTCTCTTCATCCAATGCACTGTACATGCTGGAAAGAGACGCGAGTTGCAATTTGCACTATATATGGCAAAGGGAACAAAATAGTGACTTTCCTTACCAGAAAACAACTCTCGCTTGTAGGACCAAAAACTGTATGTGATTAAACTACATTTATGAAGGGAAAACCAACACTAGCTCGGCTCACAAGAAATATGCTCTGCTTTTGAGAAATGAGCACTCTTCCACTCTACTGTGTTTCCTATAGGGCCCGAACTGTGAGCTTGCTCAGAACAAAATACCTTTGCTTCCTACACACACGGTCTGGGCCTAGTTCAACTCTGCTTAGAAAAGTAACATGAACCGTAGATTCTCTGTACTTGCTGGGATCAGAAGCGAATTGCAATTTGCACTGCATAAGCAATGGGGGCAAAATAGTGACTTTCCTTACAAGAAAACAACTCTTGCTCATAGGACAGAAACTGCATGTGATTCAATATGTTTATGAATGGGAAACAAACACTATCTCTCCTTACAAGTAACACACTCTGCTTTTGAGAAAAGAGCACTCTTCTACTCTACTGTGTTTCCTATAGTGCAAGAACTGTGAGCTTGCTCAGAACAAAACAACTGTCCTTGCTACACACACAGCCCATATCTACTTCAACTCTGCTTAGGAAACTGACAAGAACAGTAGCTTCTCTTCAGTCCAATACACTGTACTTGCTGGGAACAGACACGAGTGCAATATGCACTTCTTTTGGCAGTGGGAGCACAAAAATGACTTTCCTTACCAGAAAACAACTCTTGCTCGTAGGACCAGAAACTGCATGTAATTCAACTTCGTTTATTAATGGGAAACAAACACTAACTCACCTTACAAGAAACACACTCTGCTTTTGAGAAAAGAGCACTCTTCTACTGTACTGTGTTTCCATAGTGCCAGAACAGTGAGTTTGCTCAGAACAAAAGAACTGTGCTTCCTACACACACAGGCTATATTTAGTTCAACTCTGCTTAGGAAACTCACTAGAACAGTAGCTTCTCTTCAGTCCAATACACTGTACTTGCTGGAAATTCACGCGAGTGATATTTGCACTGTGTATGGCAATGGGAGCACAAGAGTGACTTTCCTTACCAGAAAACAACTCTTGCTCATAGGACCAGAAACTGCATGTGATTCAACTTTGTTTATCAAAGGGAAACAAATACTAGCTTGCCTTACAAGAAGCACATACTCCTTTTGAGAAAAGAGCACTATTCTATGCTACTGTGTTTCCACAGGACCAAAACACTGAGCTTGCTCAAAACAAAAGACCTGTGCGTTCTACATACATGGACCATATCTAGTTCAACTCTGCTTAAGAAACTCAAAAGAACAGTAACTTCTTTTCAATCCATTCACTGTACTTGCTGGGAAAAGACACGAGTTGCAATTTGCTCTGTATATGGCAATGGGGGCAAAATAGTGACTTTCCTTACCAGAAAACAACTCTTACTCATAAGACAGGAACAGCATGTAATTCAACTCCGTTTATGAATGGGAAACAAACGCTAGCTCACCTTACAAGAAACACACTCTGCTTTTGAGAAAAGATAACTCTTCTACTCTATTATGTTTCCAATATGGTCAGAACAGTGAGGTTGCTCAGAACAAAAGAACAGTGCTTCCTAAAAACTGGCCATATCTAGATGAATTCTTCATAGGATACTGAAAAGAAAAGTAGCTTCTCTTGAGTCCAATACACTGTACTTCCTGGAAAAAGATGCGAGAACTATTTGCACTGTGTATGGCAATGGGAGCTCAATAGTCACTTTCCTTACCAGAAAACAACTCTTGCTCGTAGGACCAGAAACTGCATGTGATTTAACTCTGTTTATGAATGGGAAACAAACACTTGCTCGCCTTAAAAGAAACACACTCTGCTTTTGAGAAAAGAGCATTCTACTACTCTCCTATGTTTTCATAGGACAAGAACAGTGAGGTTGCTCAGAACAAAAGAACTGTGCTTCCTACACACAAGGGCCATTTCTAGTTCAACTCTCCTTAGGAAACTGACAAGAACAGTAGCTTCTGTTCAATCCAATACACTGTACTTGCTGGGAACATTCGCGAGTGCTGTTTGCACTGTATATAGCAATGGAAGCACAATAGTGACTTTCCTACCAGAAAAAAACTCTTGCTCATACCACCATAACCTGCCTGTGATCCAACTCTGTTTATGAATGAGAAAAAAAAACACTCGGTCACCTTACAAGAAACACACTCTGCTTTTGAGAAAAGAGCACTCTTCTACTCTACTGTGTTCCCATAGGTCCAGAACAGTGAGCTTGCTCAGAACAAAAGAACTGTGCTTCCTACACACACAGGCCATATTTAGTTCAACTCTGATTAGGAAACTGACGAGAACAGTAGATTCTCTTCAGTCCAATACACTGTACTTGCTGGAAACTCACGCGAGTGCTATTTGCACTGTGTATGGCAATGGGAGCACAAGAGTGACTTTTCTTACCAGAAAACAACTCTCGCTCTTAGGACCACAAACTGTATGTTATTAAACTCCGTTTATGAAGTGAAAACCAACACTAGCTCGCCTCACAAGAAATATGCTCTGCTTTTTAGAAAAGAGCACTCTTCTATTCTACTGTGTTTCCAATAGGGCCCAAACTGTGAGCTTGCTCAGAACAAAAGAACTGTGCTTCCTACACACGGGCCACATCTAGGTCACCTCTGCTTAGGAAAGTGACAAGAACAGTAGCTTCTATTCAGTCTTTTACACTGTACTTGCTGGGAACAGATGGGTTTGCTATTTGCATTGTGTATGGCAATGTAGCACATTAGTGACTTTTCTTACCATAAAACAACTCATGCTTCATAGGACCGGAAACTGAATGTGATTCAACTCTGTTTATGAATGGGAAACAAAAACTAGCTCGCCTTACATGAAACACACTGCGCTTTTGAGAAAAGAGCAATATTCTACTCTACTGTGTTTCCAATAGGGCCAGAACAATGAGCTTGCTCAGAACAAAAGAACTGTGCTTCCTAGAGACATGGGCCATATCTAGTTCAACTCTGCTTAGGAATCTGACAAGAACAGTAGTTTCTCTTGAGTCCCATACACTGTACTTGCTGGGAACAGATTCCAGTGCTATTTGCACTGTGTTTGGCAATGGGAGCGCATTAGTGACTTTCCTTACCAGAAAACAACTCTTGCTCGTAGGACCAGAAACTGCATGTGATTCAACTCCGTTTTTGAATCGAAAACAAACACTAGCTTGCCTTAAAAGAAACACACTCTGCTTTTGAGAAAAGGGTGCTCTTCTACTCTTCTGTTTTTCCTATTGGGCCAGAAGAGTGTGCTTGCTTAGTACAAAAGATCTGTGCTGCCTACATATACGGGCCATATCCAGTTCAACTCTGCTTAGGAAACAGACAAGAACAGTAGCTTCTCTTCAGTCCATTACGTTGTACTTGATGGGAATAGACGTGAGTGCTATTTGCACTGTATATGGCAATGGGAACGCAATAGTGACTATCCTTACCAGAAAACAACTCTTGCTCGCAGGACCAGAAACTGCATGTGATGCTACTCTGTTTATGAATGGGAAACAAACACTAGCTTGCCTTACAAGAAACACAATCTGCTATTGAGAAAAGAGCACACTTCTACTCTACTATGTTTCCATAGGGCCAGAACAGTTAGCTTGCTCAGAGCAAAAGACCTGTCAATCCTACACACATGGGGCATATCTAGTTCAACTCTGCTTAGGAAACTGACAAGAACAGGAGCTTCTCTTCAGTCCTATACACTGTACTTGCTGGGAATAGACGCAGGTGCTCTTTGCACTGTGTATGGCTTTGGGAGCATAGTAGTGACTTTTCTTATCAAAAAAACAATTCTTGCTCTTTGGACCAGAAACTGCATGTGATTCAAATCCGTTTATGAATGGAAAACAAACACTAGATTGCCTTAAAAGAACCATACTCTGCTTTTGAAAAGAAAGCAGTCTTCTACTGTACTGTGATTTCTATAATGCTCAGAGAGTGAGCTTGCTCAGAAGAAAATAACTATGCTTCCTTCACACATGGGCCATATCGAGTTCAACTCTGCTTAAGAAACTGACAAGAACAGTGGCTTCTCTTAAGTCCAAAACACTGTACTTGCTGGGAACAGACACGTGTGCTATTTGCATGTGTATGGCATTGGGAGCACAATAGTGACTTTACTTACCAAAAAACAACTCTTGCTCTCAGGACCTGAAACTGCATGTGATTCAACTCTGTTTATGAATGGTAAACAAACAATAGATCGCTTTACATGAAACACACTCTTCTTTTGAGAAAATAGCACTCTTCTTTTCTACTGTGTTTTATATAAGGCTTGCTCAGAACAAATGAACTGTGCTTCCTACACACACAGTCCATATATAGTACAACTCTGCATGGGCAACTGACAAGAACAGTAACTTCTCTTTAGTCCAATATACTGTATTTCCAGGGAACAGATGCGAAGTCTATTTGCACTATGTATGGAAATGGGAGTGCATTAGTGACTTTCCTTTCAAGAAAATAAGTCTTGGTCGTAGGACCAGAAAATGTATATGATTCAACTCCGTTTATGAACGGGAAACAAACACTAGCTCGCCTTACAAGAACACACTCTGCTTTTGAGAAAAGAGCACTCTTCTACTCTACTGTGTTTCCTATAGGGCCAGAACAGTCAGCTTGCTCAGAACAAAGAACAGTGCTTCCTACACTCACGGGCCATATACAATTCAACTCTGGTTTGGAAACTGTCAAGAACAGTAGCTTCTCTTCAGTACAATACACTGTACTTGCTTGGAACAAACAGGAGTGCTATTTGCACTGTGTATGGCAAAGGGAGCGAAACAGTGACTTTCCTTACCAGAAAACAACTCTCGCTCGTAGGACCAAAAACTGTATGTTATTAAACGCCGTTTATGAAGGGAAAACCAACACTAGCTTGCCTCACAAGAAATATGCTCTGCTTTTTAGAAAAGAGCACTCTTCTACTCTACTGTGTTTCCAATAGGGCCCAAACTGTGAGCTTGCTCAGAACAAAAGAACTGTGCTTCTTACACACGGGCCACATCTAGGTCACCTCTGCTTAGGAAACAGACAAGAACAGTAGCTTCTCTTCAGTCCAATACACTGTACTTGCTGGGAACAGACGCCAGGGCTATTTGCACTGTATATGGCAATGGGAGCGCAATAGTGACTCTTCTTACCAGAAAACAACTCTTGCTCGTAGGAACAGAAACTGCATGGGATTCAACTCCGTTTAGGACTGGGAAACAAACTCTAGCTCGCCTTACAAGAAACACACTCTGCTTTTGAGAAAAGAGCACTCTTCTATTCTACTGTGTTTCCTATAGGGCCAGAACAGTGAGCTTGCTCAGAACAAAAGAACTGTGCTTCCTAGAGCCACGGGCCATATCTAGTTCAACTCTGCTTAGGAAACTGACAAGAACAGTAGCTTCTCTTCAGTCCCATACACTGTACTTGCTGGGAACAGATGCTAGTGCTATTTGTACTGTGTTTGGCAATGGGAGCGCATCAGTGACATTCCTTACCAGAAAACATCTCTTGCTCGTAGGACCAGAAACTGCATGTGATTCAACTCCGTTTTTGAATTGACAACAAACACTAGCTTGCCATAAAAGAAACACACTCTGCTTTTGAGAAAAGGGCGCTCTTTTACTCTACTGTGTTTCCTATTGGGCCAGAATAGTGTGCTTGCTCAGAACAAAGATCTGTGCTGCCTACATATACAGGCCATATTCAGTTCAACTCTGCTTAGGAAACAGACAAGAACAGTAGCTTCTCTTCAGACCATTACACTGTACTTGCTGGGAATAGACGCAGGTTCTATTTGTACTGTGTATGGCATTGGGGCACAGTAGTGACTGTTCTTATCAGAAAACAACTCTTGCTTGTTGGACCAGAAAGTGCATGTGATTCAACTCCATTTATGAATGGGAAACAAACACTAGATTGGCTTACAAGACCCACACTCTGCTTTTGAAAAGAGAGCACACTTCTACTGTTTTGTGATTCCAATAGGACTCAAAGAGTGAGCTTGCTCAGAACAAAAGAACTGTGTTTCCTACACACATGGGATATATCCAGTTCAACTCTCCTTAGAATCTGACAAAAATAGTAGCTTCTCTTCAGTCCAATACACTGTACATGCTGGGAACAGACGCGAGTGCTATTTGCACTGTGTATTGCAATGCGAGTGCAATAGTGAAATTCTTTACTAGAAAACCACTCTTGCTTATAGGACCAGAAACTGCATGTGATTCAAATCCGTTTATAAATGGGAAACAAACACTAGCTCGACTTACAAGAAACACACTATGCTTGTGAGAAAAGAGCATTATTCTACTCTACTGTGATTCATATATGGCCAGAAGTGTGAGCTTTCTTATAATAAAAGATATGTGCTTCCTACACATACAGGCCATATCTAGTTCAACTCTGCTTAGGAAACTGACAAGAATAAAGGCTTTTCTTCAGTCCTATACACTGTATTTGCTGGGAACAGACAGGAGTGCTATTTGCACTGTGAATGAAAAAGGGAGCACAATAGTGACTTTCCTTACCAGAAACCAACTCTTGCTAGTAGGACCAGAAAATGCATGTGATTCAACTCCGTTTATGAATGGGAAAACAACACTAGCTCGACTTACAAGAAACACACTATTCTTGTGAGAAGAGAGCACTCTTCTACTCTACTTTGTTTCCTATATGGCTAGAACAGTGAGCTTGCTCAGAACAAAAGATCTGAGCTTCCTACACACACAGGCCATATCTAGTTCACCTCTGCTTAGGAAACTGACAAGAACAGTAGCTTCTCTTCAGTCCAGTACACTGTACTTGCTGGGAATAGACGTGAGTGCTATCTGCACTGAATATGGCTAAAGAACACAATAGTGACTTTCCTTACCAGAAAGCAATTATTGCTCGTAGGACCAGAAATTGCATGTGATTCAACTCTGTTTAAGAATGGAAAACAAACACTAGATTGCCTTAAAAGAACCACACTCTGCTTTTGAAAAGAGAGCACTCTTCTACTGTACTGTGATTCCTATAGGGCCTGAAGAGTGAGCTTGCTCAGAAGAAAATAAATATGCTTCCTACACACACATGCCATATCTAGTTCAACTCTGCATAGGAAACTGACAAGAACAGTGGCTTCTCTTCAGTCCCATACACTGTACTTGCTGGGAATAGACACAAGTGCTATTTGCACTGTGTATGGCAATGGGAGCTCAAAAGTGACTTTCCTTAACAAAAAACAACTGTTGCTCATAGGAGCAGAAACTACATGTGATTCAACTCCGTTTATGAATGGGAAACAATCACTAGCTCGCCTTACAAGAAATACTCTGTGCTTTTGATAAAAGAGCACTCTACTACTCTACTGTGTTTATATAGAGAAAGAACAGTGAGCGTGCTCAGAACAAAAAAACTGTGCTTTCTCCACACACGCGCCATATCTAGTTCAATTTTGCTTAGGAAACTGATAAGAACAGTAGCTTCTCTTCAGTCCAATACACGCCTCTTGCTGGGAACAGATGCGAGTGCTATTTGTACTGTGTATGGCAATGGGAATACAATAGTGACTTTCCTTACCAGAAAACACCTCTTGCTCTTAGAACCAGAAACTGCATTTGTTTCAACTATGTTTAAGAATGGGAAACAAACACTAGCTCGCCTTACAAGGAACACACTCTGCATTTGAGAAAAGAGCACTCTTCTACTCTACTGTTTTTCCAATAGGGCCAGAAGAGTGAGCTAGCTCAGAAGAAAAGAACTGTGCTTCTACAGACACTGGCCATATCTAGTTCAATCTGCTTAGGAAACTGAACAAAAACAGTAGCTTCTCTTCAATCCAATACACTGTACTTGCTGGGAACAGACACAAGTGCTATTTGCACTGTGTATGGAAATGGGAGCACAATAGTAACTTTCCTTACCAGAAAACAACTCTTGCTCGTAAGTCCAGAAATTGCACATGATTCAACTCCATTTATGAATGGGAAACAAACACTAGCTCGCCTTACAAGAAACACACTCTGCTTTTGAGAAGAGAGCACTCTTCTTCTCTACTGTGTATCCTATAAAACCAGAAGAGTGAGTTTGCTCAGAAAAAAAGAACTGTGCTTTCTACACACACAGTCCATATATAGTTCAACGGTGGTTAGGAAACTGAGAAGAACAGTAGCTTCTCTTCAGTCCAGTACACTGTACTTGCTGGGAATAAACGCGAGTGCTGTTTGCACTGTATATGGCAATGGGAGCGCAATTGTGACTTTCCTTACCACAAAACAACACTTGCTCTTAGGACCAGAAACTGCATGTGATTCAACTCTATTTATGAATGGGAAACAAACAGGAGCTCGCCTTACAAGAAACACACTCTTCTTTTGAGAAAAGTTCACGCTTCTACTCTACTGTATTTTCTATAGGTCCAGAACTGTGAGCTTGCTCAGAAAAAAAGAACTGTGCTTCCTACAAACACGGGACATATCTGGTTCAACTCTGCTTAGGATTCTGACAAGAAAAGTAGCTTCTCCTTTGTCTAATACACTGTATTTGCAGAGAACAGTTGCAAAAGCTATTTACACTGTGTATGGCAATTGTAGCACAGTATTAACTTTCCTTACCAGAAAACAACTCTTGCTCGTAGCACGAGAAACTGCATCTGATTCAACTCCGTTTATAATTGAGAAACAAACATTAGCTCGCCTTACAAGAAACACACTCTGCTTTGAGAAGAGAGTACTCTTCTACTCTACTGTGTTTATTCTAGGGCCAGAACAGTGAGCTAGCTCAGAACAAAAGATCTGTGCTTCCCATACACACTGGCCAAATCTAGTTCAACTCTGCTAAGGAATCTGACAAGAACAGTAGCTTCTCTTCAGTCCAATACACTGTACTTGCTGGGTACAGACATGAGCGCTATTTGCACTGTGTATGGAAATGGGAGCACAATAGTGACTTTCTTTACCAGAAAAAAAACACTTTCTCGTAGGACCAGAAACTGCATGTGAGTCAACTCTGTTTATGAATGGGAAACAAACACTAGCTCGCCTTACAATAAACACACTCTGCTTTTGAGAAAAGAGAACTCTTCTATTCTACTGAGTTTCCTATAGGGACAGTACAGTGAGATTTCTCAGAACAAAAGAACTGTGCTTCCTAAACACATGGGTAATATCTAGTACAATTCTGATTAGTAACCTGACAAGAACAGTACGTTCTCTTCATTCCAATACACTGTACTTGCTGGGAATAGACGCGAGTGCTATTTTCACTATGTACAATAATGGGAGCGCAATAGTGACTTTCCTTACTAAAAACCAGCTCTTGCTCGTAGCACCAGAAACTGCATGTGATTCAACACCGTTTAAATGGGAAACAAACGCTAGCTCGCCTTACAAGAAACACACTCTGCTTTAGAGAAAAGAGCACTCTTCAACTCTACTGTGTTTCCATTGGGCCAGAACAGTGAGCTTGCTCA
The DNA here is from genome assembly GCF_949786415.1 of Peromyscus eremicus. NCBI lineage: Eukaryota > Metazoa > Chordata > Mammalia > Rodentia > Cricetidae > Peromyscus > Peromyscus eremicus. The sequence continues at coordinate 132,964 of NW_026735030.1, read as the reverse complement.
CAAAAAATGAACTTTGCTTCCTATACAAACGGGCCTTATATACTTCAACTCTGCTTATGAAAACGACAAGAACAGTAGCTTCTCTTCAGTACCATATACTGTAGTTGCTGGGAACAGACTTGAGTGCTATTTGCACTCTGTATGGCAATGGGAGCGTGATAATGACTTTCCTTATCATAAAACAACTCTTGCTCGTAGGACAGGAAACTGCATGTCATTCACCTTCATTTATAATTAGGAAACAAACACTAGCTTGCCTTACAAGAAACACACTCTGCTTTTGAAAAAAGAGCCCTCTTCTACTCTACTGTATTTGCTATAGATCCAGAAGTGTGAGCTTCATTAGAACTAACGAACTGTGCTTCCTATACAAACTAGCCATACCGAGTTCAACTCTGCTTAGGAAACTGACAAGAAGAGTAGTTTCTCATTAGTCCAAGAAACTGTGCATTGTGGGAATATATGTGTGTGCTATTTGCACTGTGCATTGCAATGGGAGTGCATATAGTGACTTTCCTTCACAGAAAAAAACTCTTGGTTGTGGGAACAGAAACTGCATGTGATTCAACTCTGATTAGGAATGGGAATCAATCACTAGCTTGCCTTACAAGAAACACACTCTGCTTTTGAGAAAAGAGCACTCTTCTACTCTACTGTATTTCTTATAGGGCCAGAAAAGTAAGCTTGCTCAGATCAAAAGAACTGTGCTTCCTTCACAAAGGGGACATATCTAGTTCAACTCTGCTTAGGAAACTGACAAGAACAGTATCTTCTCTTCAGTCCAAAACACTGTACTTGCTGGGAACAGACGGGAGATCTATTAGCATGGGGTTGGGAATGGGAGTGCAATGGTGACTTTCCCTACCAGAAAACAGCTCTTGCTCGTAAACTCAGATACTGCATGTGATTCAACACGGTTTATGAATGGGAAACAAACCTGGCTCGCCTTACCAAAACACATTTTGCTCTTGAGAAAAGAGCACGCTTCTTCCACTCTGCTTAAGAAAGTGACAAGAACAGTAGCTTTTATTCAGTCCAGTACACTGTACTTGCTTGAAACAGACGCCAGTGCTATTTGCACTGTGTATCGCAATGGGAGCTCAATAGCTACTTTCCCTTACAGAAAACCACTCTTGGTTGTGGGAACAGAAAATGCATGTGATTCAACTCCGTTTATGAATGGGAAACAGATGTTAGCTCGCCTTATAAGAAACACACTCTGCTTTTGAGAAAAGAGCACTCTTGCTCTCTACTTTGTTTCGAAAGGGGCAGAACAGTTAGCATGCTCAGAACAAAAGAACTGTGCTTCCTACACACAGGCCATATATACTTCAACTCTGCTTAGGAAACTGACAAGAACAGTAGCTTCTCTTCAGTCCAAGAAACTGTGCTTTGTGGGAACTTATGCGAGCGCTATTTGCACTATGCATTGCAATGGGAGCACAATAGTGACTTTCCTTACCAGAAAACAACTCTTGCTCGTGGGACCAGAAACTGCATGTGATTCTACCTCATTTATGAATGGGAAACAATCAATAGCTTGCCTTACAGTAAACACACTCTGCTTTTGAGAAAAGAGCACTCTTCTACTCTACTGTGTTTCTTATAGAGCCAGAAAAGTAAGCTAGCTCAGAACAAAAGAACTGTGCTTCATACAAACACGAGCCATATCTAGTTCCACTTTTCTTAGGAAACTGACAAGAACAGTAGCTTCTCTTCAGTCCAATACACTGCACTTCCTAAGAACGGACGCCAGTGCTATTTGCACTGTGTATAGCAATGGGAGCACAATAGTGACTTTCTTGCTCGTTGGACCGGAAACTGCATGTGATTCAACTCCATGTAAGAATGGGTCACAAACACTAGCTAGCCTTATAAGAGACACATTCTGCTTTTGAGAAAAGAGCACTCTTCTACTCTACTGTGTTTCCAAAGTGCCAAAAGTGTGAGCTTGCTCAGAAAAAAGAACTGTGCTCCCTACACAAACGGGCCATATGTAGTTCAACTCTGCCCAAGAAACTGATAAGAACAGTAGATTCTCTTCAGTCAAATACACTGTATTTGCTCGGAACAGACACCAGTGCTATTTGCACTGTGTATGTTATTGGGAACACAATTGTGACTTTCCTTATCAGAAAACAACTCTTGCTCATAGGACCAGAAAAAAGTATGTGATTCAACTCTGTTTATGACTGGGAAACAAACAGTAGCTCGTTTTACAGAAACACACTCTGCTTTTGAGAAAAGATCACTCTTCTACTGTACTGTGGTTGCTATAGTGCAAGAACAGTGAGCTTGGTCAAAACAAAAGTACTTTGCTTCCTACACACACGGGCCATATCTATTCAACTCTGCTTAGGAAACTGACAAGAACTGTAGCTTCTCTTGAGTCTAATACACTGTACATTTTTGGGAACAAACGCGAGGGCTACTTGCACTGTGTATGGCAAAGGAAGAACAATCGTGATTTTCCTTACCAGAAAACAACTCTTAATTGTAGGACCAGAAACTGCATGGGATTAAACTCTGTATATGAATGGGAATCAAACACTACCTCTCCTTACAAGAAAAACACTCTGCTTTGAGAAAAGAGCACTATTCTACTCTACTCTGTTTCCTACAATGCCAGAGCAGTGAGCTTGCTCAGAACAAAAGAACTGTGCTTCCTACACACACGGGCCTAATCTAGTTCAACTTGATTAGGAAATTGACAAGAACAGTAGGTTCCCTTAAGTCGAATACACTGTACTTCCTGGGAACAGATGTGAGTGTTATTTGCACTGTGTATGGCAATGGGAGCACAATAGTAAATATCCTTACTAGAAAACAACTCTTGCTTGAAGGACCAGAAACTGCATGTGATTCAACTCCGTTGATGAATGGGAAACGAACACCTTCTCGCCTTACTAGGAACACACTCTGCTTTTGAGGAAAAAGCACTCCTCTACTCTACTGTGTTTCCTATAGGACCAGAATAGTTAGCTTGCTCAGAACAAAAGAAGTGTGCTTCCTAAACACATGGACCATAACTAGTTCAACTCTGCTTAGGAAACTGACAAGAACAGTAGCTTCTCTTCAGTCCAATACACTGAACTTGCTGGGAACAGATGCGAGTGCTATTTGCACTGTGTATGGCAATGGGAGCACAACAGTGACTTTCCTTACCAGAAAACAACTCTGCTGTAGGATCAGAACCTGCATGTGATTCAACTCCGTTTAGGAATGGGAAAAAAACACTAGCTCGCCTTACAAGAAACACACTCTGCTTTTGAGAAAACAGCACTCTTCTACTTTACTGTGTTTCCTATAGGGCCAGAAAAGTGAGCTTGCTCAGAAAAAAAGAACTGTGCTTTCTACACACGGGCCATAACTAGTTCAACTCTGTTGAGGAAACTAACAAGAACAGTAGCTTCTCTTCAGTCCAATACACTGTTCTTGCTGGGAACAGATGGGAGATCCATTAGCACTGTGTTTGGAAATGGGAGCACAATAGTGACTTTTCTTACCAGAAAACAAGTCTTGCTCGTAAATGCAGATACTGCATGTGATTCAACTCCATTTAAGAATGGGAAACAAACACTAGCTCGCCTTACCAGAAACAAACTCTGCTTTAGAGAAATGAGCACTCTTCTACTCTACTGTGTTTTCTATAGGGCCAGAAAATTGAGCTTGCACAGAACAAAAGAACTGTGCTTCCTACACACACAGGCCTAATCTAGTTCAACTGGATTAGGAAATTGACAAGAACAGAAGTTTCCCTTCAGTGTAATACACTTTACTTCCTGGGAAAAGACGCGAGTGCTATTTGCAATGTGTATGGCAATGGGAGCTCAATAGTGACTTTCCTTACCAGAAAACAACTCTGCCATAGGATCAGAACCTGCATGTGATTCAACTCCATTTATGAATGGGAAACAAGCACTAGTTCGCCTTACAAGAAACACACTCTACTTTTGAGAAAAGAGCACTTTTCTAATCTACTGTGTTTCCAAAGGGCCAGAACAGTGAGCTTGCTCAGAAAAAAGAACCGTGCATCCGAAATACAAGGATCATATCTAGTTGAACTATGCTTAAGAAACTGACAAGTAGAGTAGCTTCTGTTCACTCCAATACTCTGTACTTGCTGGGAAGAGACGCTAGTGCTATTTGCACTGTATATGGCAATAGGAGCATAATATTCACTTTCCTTACCAGAAAATAACTCTTGCTCGTTGGAACAGAAAATGTATGTGATTCAACTCCGTTTATGAATGGGAAACAAACACTTGATCGCCTTACAAGAAACACACTCTGCTTTTGGGAACAGAGCACTCTTCTACTGTAGTGTGTTTCCATAGGGCCAGAACAGTGAGGTTGCTCAGAACAAATGAACTGTGCTTCCTACACACATGGGCCATATCTAGTTCAACCATGCTTAGGAAACTGACAAGACCAGTAGCTTCTCTTCAGTCCAATACACTGTACTTGCTGAGAACAGAAGAGAGTGCTATTTGCACTGTGCATTGCAATGGGATTACAATAGTGACTTTCCTTACCAGAAAACAACTCTTGCTCATGGGACCAGAAACTTCATGTGATTCAACTGCATTTATCAATGGGAAACAAACACATGCTTGCCTTACAAGAACACACTCTGCTTTTGAGAAAAGAGCACTCTTCTACTCTACTGTGTTTCCTATAGGGTTAGAAGAGTGAGCTTGCTCAGAACAAAAGAACTTTGCTTCCTACACTCATGTGACATACCTAGTTCAACTCTGCTTTGGAAACTGAAAAGAACTGTAGTTCTCTTCAGTCCAATACACTGTACCTGCTTGGAACAGACGCGAGTGCTATTTGCACTGTGTATCGCAATGGGAGTGCAATAGTGACTTTCCTTACCAGAAAACAACTCTTGCTCGTAGGACCAGAAACTGTGAATCAACTCCAATTATGAATGGGAAACAAACACTAGCTCGCCTTACAAGAAACACACTCTGCTTTTGAGAAAAGAGCACTCTTCTATTGTACTGTGTTTCCATAGCGCAAGAACAGTGAGGTTGCTCAGAACAAAAGAACTGTGCTTCCTACACACATGGGCCATAACTAGTTCAACTCTGCTTAAGAAACTGACAAGAACAGTAGCTTCTCTTCAGTCCAATGCACTGTACTTGCTGGGACACAACGTGGGTGCTATTTGCACTGTGTATGGCGATGGGAGCACAATAGTGACTTTCCATACCACAGAACAACTCTTAAATATAGGATCAAAAACTTGCATGTGATTCAACTCCGTTTAAGAAAGGGAAACAAACACTAGTTCGCCTTACAAGAAACACAATCTGCTTTTGAGAAAAGAGCACTCTTCTACTCTACTGTTTTTATTATAGTGCCTGAATAGTGAGCTTGCTCAGAACAAAAGAACTGTGCTTCCTATTCACACCGGACATATCTAGTTCAACTCTGCTTAAGAAACTGACAAGAAAAGTAGCTTCTTTTCTTTCCAATACACTACACTTTCTCTGAACAGACGTGAGTGCTACTTGCACTTATAAGTCAATGGGAGCCTAATAGTGACTGTCCTTACCAGAAATCAATTCTTGTTTGTTAGACAAGAAACTGAATGTGATTCAACTCCATTTATGAATGGGAAATAAACACTAGCTCGCGTTACAAGAAACACACTCTGCTTTTGAGAAAAGATACTCTACTGCTCTACTCTGTTCGCTATATGGCCGGAACAGGGAGGTTGCTCAGAACAAAAGACCTGTGCTTCCTACAGACATGGACCATATCTAGTTCAACTCTGCTTAGGAAACTGACAAGAACTGTAGTTCTCTTCAATCCAATACACTGTACTTTCTGGGAACAGACTCGAGTGCTCTTTGCACTGTGTATGGCAATGGGAGTGCAATAGTGACTTTCCTTACCAGAAAATAACTCCTGCTCGTAGGACAAGAAACTGAATGTGATTCAACTCCGATTATGAATGGGAAACAAACACTAGCTCCCCTTACAAGAAACACACTCTTCTTTTGATAAAAGAGCACTCTTATATTGTACTGTGTTTCCATACCACAAAAAAATGCAGGTTGTTCAGAACAAAAGAACTGTGCTTCCTAAACACACGGGCAATATCTAGTTCAACTCTACTTAGGAAACTGACAAGAATAGTAGTTCCTCTTCATTCCAATACACGGCCCTTGCAGGGAACAGACGGCAGTGCATTTTGCACTGTGTATCAAAGTGAGAATGCAATACAGAATGTTCTTACCAGAAAACAACTCTTGCTCGTAGAACAAGAAACTACATGTGATTCAACTCCTTTTATGAATGGGAAGGAAACACTAGCTCGCCTTAAAAGAAACACACTCTCCATTTGAGAAAAGAGCCTTCTTCTACTCTACTGTGTTTCCTTCATGGCCAGAACAATGAGCTTGCTCAGAACAAAAGAACTGTGCTTCCTACACACGAAACATATCTAGTTCAACTCTGCGTAAGAAACTGACAAGAACAGTGGATTCTCTTCAGTCCAATACACTGTACTTGCTGGGAAGAGACGCAAGTGTTATTTGTACTGTATATGGCATTGAGAGTACAATAGTAACTTTCTTTACCAGAAAATGACTATTGCTCTTCGGATCAGAAACTGCATGTAATTCAACTCTTCTACACTATTGTGTTTCTTGTAGGGCCAAAAGAGTGAGCTTGCTCAGAATAAAAGAACTGTGCTTCCTAAACACACGGGCCATATATAGTTCAACTCTGCTTAGGAAACTAACAAGAATAGTAGCTTCTCTTCTGTCCAATACACTGTACTTGCTGGGAACAGACACGAGTGCTATTTGCACTGTGTATAGCAATTGGAGCTCAACAGTGACTTTCCTTACAAGACAGCAACTCTTGCGAGTAGGACCAGAAATATCATATGATTCAACTCTGCTTATCAATGAGAAACAAATACTACCTCGCCTTACAAGAGCACATTTCTACTCTACTGTTTTCCACAGCACCAGAACAGTAAGCTTGCTCAGAACAAAAGAACTGTGCTTCCTACACACACGGAGCAAATCTACTTCAACTCTGTTTCAGAAACTGACAAGAACAGTAACTTCTCTTCAGTCCAATGCACTGTACTTGCTGGGAACAGATGAGAGTGCTATTTGTACTGTGTATGTCAATGGGAGCGCAATATTGACAATCCATACCACAGAACAACTCTTGAACATAGGTCCAGAATTGGCATGCGATTCAACTCCGTTTAAGAATGGGAAAAACTAGGTCGCCTTACAAGAAATACACTCTGCTTTTGAGAAAAGAGCACTCTTCTTTGCTACTCTGTTTTATATAGGGCAAGAACAGTGAGGTTGCTCAGAAAAAAAGACCTGTGCTTCCTACACACATGGACCATATCTAGTTAAACTCTGTTTAAAAAACTGACAAGAACAGAAGCTTCGCTTCAGTCCAATAAACTGTACTTGCTTGGAACAGAAGCGAGAGCTATATGCACTTTTTATGGCAATGGGAGCACAATAGTGACTTTCCTTAATAGAAAACAACTCTTGCTCATAGGACCAGAAATTGCATGTGATTCAAATTTGTTTATGAATGGGAAACAAACACTAGCTCGCCTTACAAGAAACACACTCTGCTTTTGAAGAAAGAGCAATCTTCTACTCTACTGTTTTTCCTATAGTGCCAGAAGAGTGAGATTGCTCAGAACAAAAGAACTGTGCTCCCTATACACGGGCCATATCTAGTTCCACTCTGCTTAGGAAATTGACAAAAACTGTAGTTTCTTCAGTCCAATACAGTGTACTTGCTGGGAACAGACGCGAGTGCTCTTTTCACTTTTTATGGCAATGAGAGCGCAATAGTGACTTTCCATACCTGAAAACAACTCTTGCTTCTAGGATCAGAAACTGCATGTTATTCACCTCTGTTTATGAATGGGAAATAAACACTAGCTCTCCTTACAAGAACACACTCTGCTTTTGAGAAAAGAGCACTCTCCTACTCTACTGTGTTTCCTACAGTGCCAGAACAGTGAGCTTGCTCAGAACCAAAGAACTATGCTTGCTACACACACGGGCCATATCTAGGTCAACTATGCTTAGGAACTGACAAGAACTGTAGTTTTCTCAGTCCAATACACTATACTTCCAGGGAACAGACGCGAATTCTATTTGCACTGTGTATGGAAATGGGAGCGGAAATAGTGACTTTCCTTACCAGAAAACAACCCTTGTTCGTAGGACCAGAAATTGCATGTGATTCAACTCCGTTTATGAATGGGAAACAAACACTCGTTTGCCTTACAAGAAACACACTCTGCTTTTGAGAAAAAAGCACTCTTCTACTCTACTGTGTTTCCATGGGGCCAGAACAGTTTGCTTGCTCAGAACAAAAGAACTGTACTTCCTACAGACACTGGCCATGTCTAGTTCAACTCTGCTTAGGAAACTGACAAGAACAGTAGCTTCTCTTCTGTCCAATATACTGTACTTGCTGGGAAGGGACGCGAGTGCTCTTTGCACTGCCTATGGAAATGGGAGTGCAATAGTAAGTTTAATTACCAGGAAACAAGTCTTGCTTGTAGGACCAGAAACTTAATGTGATTCAACAAAGTTTATGAATTGGAAAAAAACACTAGCTTGCCGCAAAGAAACACACTCTGCTTCTGAGAAAAGAACACACTTCTGTTCTACTGTGTTTTTTTAGGGCCAGAACAGTGATCTTGCTCAGAACAAAAGAACTGTTTTTCCTACACACATGGGCCATATCAAGTTCAACTCTGCTTAGGAAACTGACAACAACAGTAGCTTCTGTTCAGTCCAATACCTGTTCTTGCTAGGAACAGACACGAGTGCTGTTTGCACTGTGTATTGTAATGGGAGTACAGTAGTGACTTTCCTTACCAGAAAACAATTCTTGCTCGTAGGACCAGAAACTCCACGTAATACAACTCGTTTATAAATTGGAAACAAACGCTAGCTCACCTTACAAGAAACAAACTCTGCTTTTGAGAAAAGAACACTTTTCTACTCTATTGTTTTCTATAGGGCCAGAACAGTTCGCTTGCTCAGAACAAAAGAACTGTGCGTCCTACACACACCGGCCATATCTAGTTCACCTCTGCTTAGGAAACTGACAAGAACAGTAGCTTCTCTTCCATCCAATACACTGTTGTAGCTGCGAAGAGACGCAAGTGCTATTTGCACGGTGTATGGCAAAGGGGGTGCAATAGTGACTTTCCTTACCAGAAAACAACTCTTGGTCGTAGGACCAGAAATTGCATGTAATTCAACTCCATTTATGAATTGGAAACAAACACTACCTCGCCTTACAAGAAATACACTCTGCTTTTGATAAAAGAGCACTCATACACTCTACTGTGTTTCCTATAAAGCCTGAACAGTGAGCTTGCTCAGAACTAAAGAACTGTGCTTCCTACACACACGGGCCATATCAAGTTCAATTCTGTATAGGAAACTGACAAGAACAGTAGCTTCTTTTCAGTCCAATACAGTGTACTTGTTTGGAATAGATGCCAGTGCTATTTGCACTGTTTATGGCAAGGGACGCAAAATATTGACTTTCTTTACGAGAAAGCAATTCTTGCTCATAGGACCAGAAACTGCATGTGATTCAACTCTGTTTATCAAGGGCAAACAAACACTATCTCGCCTTACAAGAAACATTCTCTGCTTTTGAAGAAAAGACCACTCTTCTACTCTACTGTGTTTCCTATTTGGCCAGAATAATGAGCTTGCTCAGAACAAAGAACTGTGCCTCCTACATACACGGGCCATATCCAGTTCAATGCTGCTTAGGAAACTGACACAAAAAGTAGCTTCTCTTCAGTCCAATACACTGTACTTGCTGGGAACCGACACGAGTGCTATTTCCACTGTGTATGAAAATGGGAGCGCAATAGTGAATTTCCTTAACAGAAAACAACTCTTGTTCATAGCTCCAGAAACTGAATGTGATTCAACTCCGTTTATGAATGGGAAACAAACACTAGCTCCCCTTACAAGAAAAACAATCTGCTTTTGAGAAAAGAGCAATGTTCTACTCTAGTGTGGTTCTTATAGGACCAGAACAGTGATATTGAACAGAACGAAAGAACTGTGGTTCCTACACACTCGTGTCATATCGAGTTCAACTCAGCTTAAGAAACTGAAAAGATCAGTAGCTTCTCCTCAGTCGAATAACTGTAGTTGCTGGGAACTGACCCGAGTGCTATTTGCACTATGTATGGCAATGGGAAGGCTATAGTGACTTTCCTTAGCAGAAAACAGCTCTTCTTCGTAGGACTAGAAACTGGTATGTGATTAAACTCCATTTATGAATGGGAAAAAAACACTAGCTCGCCTTACAAGAAATACACTCTGCTTTTGAGAAATGAGCACTCTTCTACTCTACTGTGTTTCCTTTAAAGCCAGAACAGTGAGCTTGCTCAGAACAAAAGAACTGTACTTCCTACACATGGGCAATATATAGTTCAATTGTGTATAAAAAACTGACAAGAACAGTAGCTTCTCTTCAGTCCAATACACTGCACTTCCTGGGAACAGATGCGAGTGCTTTATGTACTGTGTATGGCAATGGGAGCGCAATAGTGACTTTCATTACCAGAAAACACTTCTTGGTCGTAGTACCAGAAATTGCATGTGATTCAACTGCCTTTATCAATGGCAACAAATACTTGCTCTCCTTACAAGAAACACACTCTGCTTTTTATAAAAGTGCACTTTCATACTCTACTGTGTTTCCTGTAAAGCCAGAAATATGAGCTTGCTCAGAACAAAAGAACTGTGCTTCCAACACAAACGGCCCATAAACAGTACAGCTCTGCTTAGAAAACTGAGAGAACAGTAGCTTTTCTTAAGTCCAATGCACTGTACTTGCTGGGAACAGACGCCAGTGCTATTTGCACTGTGTATGGCAATGGGAACACAATAGTTACTTTCCTTACCAGAAAATAACTCTTGCTCGTAGGAACAGAAAGTACATGTGATTCAACTCCGTTTATGAATGGGAAACAAACACTAGCTCGCTGCAAAGAAACACACTCTGCTTTTGAGTAAAGAGCACTCTTTTACTCTACTGTATTTCTTATAGGGCCAGAACAGTGACCTTGCTCAGAACACAATTATGTTGCTTCTTACACACACGGGCCCTATCTAGTTCAAATATGCTTAGGAAATTGACAAGAACAGTAGTTTTCTCAGTCCAATACACTGTATTCCAGTGAAGAGACGCAGATTCATATTTGCTCTGTGAATGGCAATGGGAAGACATTACTGACTTTCCTTACCAGAAAACAACTCTTGTTCGTAGGAGCAGAAACTGCATGTGATTCAACTCCATTTATGAATGGGAAACAAACACTAGTTTGCATTACAAGAAACACACTCTGCTTTTGAGGAAAGAGCACTCATCTACTCTACTGTGTTTCCATAGGGCCAGAACAGTGACCTTGCTCAGAACAAAAGAACTATGCTTCCTACACACACGGGCTATATCTAGTTCAACTCTGCTTAGAAAACTGACAAGAACTGTAGTTTTCTCAGTCCAATACACTGTACTTCCAGGAAAGAGACGTGAATTCTATTTGCACTGTGAATGGCAATGGAAGCACAATAGTGACTTTCCTTACCAGAAAACAACTCTTGTTCGTAGGACCAGAAACTGCATGTGATTCAACTCCGTTTATGAATGGGAAACACACTAGTTTGCCTTAAAAGAAACACACTCTGCTTTTGAGAAAAGAACACTCTTCTACTCTACTGTGTTTCCATAGGGCCAGAAGAGTTAGCTTGCTCAGAACAAAAGAACTGTGCTTCCAACACACACTGGCCATATCTAGTTCAACTCTGCTTAGGAAACTGACAAAACAATAGATTCTCTTCAGTCCAATACACTGTAGTAGCTGAGAATAGACGCAAGTGCTCTTTGCACAGTATATGGCAAAGGGAGCTCAATAGTGACTTTCATTACCAGAAAACAACTCTTGTTCATAGGTACAGACACTGCATGTGATTCAACTCCATTTATGAATGGGAGAAAACACTAGCTCGACTTACAAGAAACACACTCTGCTTTTGAGAATAAAGCACTCTTTTACTCTACTGATTTTCCTATAGGAGTGAACAGTGTGCTTGCTCAGAACAAAATAACTGGGCTTCCTAAAAACACGGGACTAATACTTGGTTCAACACTGCTTATGGAACTCACAAGAATAGTAGCTTCTCTTCAATCCAATACATTGTAATTGCTGGGAAAAGACGAGAGTGCTGTTTGTACTGTGTATGTCAATAGGAGCACAATAGTGACTTTCCTTACCAGATAACAACATTTGCTCATAGGACTAGAAACTGCATGTAATTCAACTCTGATTATGAATGAGAAATAAACACTAGCTCGCCTTTCAAGAAACACACTCTGCTTTTGAGAAAAAAGCACTCTTCTACATTACTGATTTTCTGTAGGAGAGAAGAGTGAGCTAGCTCAGAACAAAATAACTGTACTTCCTACACACACGGGCCATATCTAGTTCAACTCTGCTTATGTAACTGACAAGAACAGTAGCTTTTCTTCAGTCCAATACACTGTACTTGCTGCGAACAGACGTGAGTGCTATTTGCACTGTGTATGGCAATGGGAGCTCAACAGTGACTGTCCTTACCAGACAGCAACTCTTGCGAGTAGGACCAGAAACAGCATATGATTCAACTCTGTTTATCAATGGAAACAAATACTACTTCACCTTACAAGAAACACACTCTGCATTTTGAAAGAGCACATTTCTACTCTACCAAGTTTCCACAGTGCCAGAACAGTAAGCTTGCTCAGAACAAAAGAACTGTGCTTCCTACACACACGGACTATATCTACTACAACTCTGCTTAAGAAACTGACAAGAACAGTAGCTTCTCTTCAGTCCAATGCACTGTACTTGCTGGGAACAGATGAGAGTGCTATTTGCACTGTGTATGGCAATGGGAGCGCAATAGTGACTTTTCTTACCAGAAAACAACTCTTTCTAGAAAACCCAGATACTGCATGTGATTCAACTCCATTTATGAGTGGGAAACAAACACTAGCTCACCTTACCAGAAACAAACTCTGCTTTTGAGAAAATAGCACTCTTCTACTCTATTGTGTTTCCTACAGGGCCAGAACAGTGAAATAGCTCTGCAAAAAAGAACTGTGCTTCCTAAACACACTGGCCATATCTAGTTCAACTCTGCTTAGGAAACTGACAAGAACAGTATCTTCTCTTCAGACCAAAACACTGTACTTGCTGGGAAAAGACGGGAGATCTATTACCACTGTGATTGGGAATGGGAGCTCAATGGTGACTTTCCCTACCAGAAAACAACTCTTGCTCGTAAACTCAGATACTGCATGTGATTCAACACGGTTTATGAATGGGAAACAAACACTAGCTGGCCTTACAAGACACACTCTGCTTTTGAGAAAAGAGCACTCTTCTACTCTGCTGTGTTTCCTTAAGGGCCAGAAAAGTTAGATTGCTCATAAAAAAGAACTGTGCTTCCTACACACACAGGCGATATCGAGTTCAACTCTTCTTAGGAAACTGACAAGAACAGTGCCTTCTCTTCAGTCTAATACACTGCACTTGCTGGGAACAGACACAAGTTCTATTAGCACTACGTTTGGCAATGTGAGCGCAATAATGACTTTCCTTACAAGAAAATAACTCATGCTCATAGGACAACAAACTCAATGTGATTCAACTTCGTTTATGAATGGGATACAAACACTAGCTCACCTTACAAAAAACACACTCTGCTTTTGAGAAAAGAACACTCTTCTACTTTACTGTGTTTCCTATAGGGCAAGAAGAGTGAGCTTGCTCAGAACAAAAGAACTGTGCTTCCTACACACACAGGCCATATCTAGTTCAACGTTGCTTAAGAAACTGATAAGTACAGTAGCTTCTCTTCAGGCAATACACTCTACTTGATGGGAAGTGACACGAGTGCTATTTACACTGTGGATGGCAATGGGAGCAAAAAAGTGACTTTCCTTTCCAGAAAACAATTCTTTCTCGTGGACCAGAAACTGTATGTGATTCAACTCTGTTTATGAATGGGAAACAAACACTTGCTCGTCTTCCAGGAAACACTCTGCTTTTGAGAAAAGAACTCACTTCTTCTCTACTGTGTTTCCTATAGGGCCAGAAGAATTAGCTTACTCAGAAAAAAAGAACTGTCTTTCGTAAACATACAGGCCATACCTAGTTCAACTCTGCTTAGGAAACTGACAAGGACAATAGCTTATCATCAGTCCAATACACTGTTCTTGCTGGGAACAGACGTGAGTGCTATTTGCACTGTGTATTGCAAAGAAAGTGCAATAGTGACTTTCCTTACCAGAAAACAAATCTTGCTCGTAGGACCAGAAACTACATGTGATTCAACTCCATTTATGAATGGGAAACAAACACTAGCTCACCTTACAAGAAACACACTCTGCTTTTGAGAAAAGAGAACTCGTCTACTCTACTGTGTTTCCTACAGAACCAGAAGAGTGAACTTGGTCAGAACAAAAGAACTGTGCTTCCTACACACAAGAGCCATATCTAGTTCAACTCTGCTTAGGAAACTAACGAGAACAGTAGCTTCTCCTCAGTCCAATACACTGTACTTGCTGAGAACAGGTGTGAGTGCTATTTGCACTGTGTATGGCAATGATAGTACAATAGTGACTTTCCTAACGAGAAAACAATTCTTGATCATAGGATTAAAATCTGCATGTTATTCAATACTGTTTATGAATAAGAAACAAACTCTATCTCGCCTTACAAGAAACACACTCTGCTTTTGAGAAAAGAGCACTCTTGTATTCTACTGTGTTTTTTATAGGGATAGAACAATAAGCATGCTGAGAACAAAAGAACTGTGCTTCCTACATACACGGGCCATATCTAGTTCAACTCTGCTTTGGAAATTGACAAGAACAGTATCTTCTCTTCAGTCCAATACACTGTACTTGCTGAGAACAGAATCGAGTGCTATTTGCATTGTGTATTGCGTAGGGAGCGCAATAGTAACTTTCCTTACCAGAAAACAATTCTTGTTCCTAGGACAAGAAACTGCATGTTATTTAACTCCGTTTATGAATGGAAAACAAACACCAGCTCGCCTTATAAGAAACACACTCTGCTTTTGAGAAAAGAGCACTCTTCGACTCTCCTATGTTTCCTATAGTGGCAGAACAGTGAGCTTGCTCAGAAAAGAAAAACTGTGCTTTCTACACACACGGGGCATATCTAGATGAATTCTGCATAGGAAACTGACAGGAACAGTAGCGTCTCTTCAGTCCAATACACTGTACTTGCTGCGAACAGACGCACGTGCTACTTGCTCAGTGTAAGGCAATAGGAGCACATTAGTGACTTTCCTTACATGAAAACAACTCTTGATCATAGGACAAGAAACTACATGGGATTCAACTCCGTTTAGAAATGTAAAACAAACACTAGCTCGCTGTACAAGAAAAACACTCTGCTTTTGAGAAAAGAGCACTTTTCTACTCCACTGTATTTCCTATAGAGCCAGAACAGTAAGCTTTCACAGAACAAAAGAACTGTGCTTCTTACACACTTGGGCCATATCTAGTTCAACTCTGCTTAGGAAGCTGATGAGAACAGAAACTTCTTTTCAGTCCAATACACTGTACTTGCTGCTAACAGACGCGAGTGCTCCTTGCACTGTGTATGGCAATGGGAGTGCAATAGTGACTTTCCTTAACAAAAGCAACTCTTGCTGGTAGGACCAGAACTCCATGTGATTCAACTCAGTTTATGAATGGGAAACAAACACCAGCTCGCCTTACAAGAAACACACTCTGCTTTTGAGAAAAGAGAACTCTTCTACTCTACTGTGTTTCCTATAGGGCCAGAACAGTGAGCTTGCTCAGAACAAAAGAACTGTGTTTCCTATCACACGGGCCATATCCAGCTCAACTCTGCTTAGGAAACTGACAAGAACTGTAGTTTTTTTTCAGTCCAATACACTGTACTTGCTGCGAGCAGATGCAAATGCAATTTGTACTGTGTATGGCAATGGGAGCACAATAGTGAATGTCTTTACCAGAAAAAAACTCTCGCTCATAGGACCAGAAACTACATGTGATTCAACTCCATTTATGAATGGGAAACAAACAGTAGCTCGCCTTACAAGAAACACACTCTGCTTTAGAGAAAAGAGCACTCTTCTACTCTACTGTGTTTCCTATAGGGCCAGTACAGTGAACTTGCTCTGAACAAAAGAAATGTGCTTCCTAAACACACAGGCCATATCTAGTTCAACTCTGCTTAGGTAACTGACAAGAAGAGTATCTTCTCTTCAGTCCCATACACTGTTCTTGCTGGGAAGAGACGCGAATGCTATTTGCACACAGTATGGCAATGGGAGCGCAATAATGACTTTTCTTACCAGAAAAAAAACTCTTGTTCGTAGGACCAGAAACTGCATGGGATTCAACTCCCTTTATGAATGGGAAACAAACACTAGTTCGCCTTATAAGTAAGCCACTCTGCTTTTGAGAAAAGTGCACTCTTCTACTCTACTCTGTTTCCTATAGAACCAGAATAGTAAGCTTGCACAGAACAAAAGAACTGTGCTTTCTACAAACACGGGCAATATCTAGTTCAACTCTGCTAAGGAAACTGACAAGAACAGTAGATTCTATTCAGTCCAATACACTGTACTTTCTGGGAACAGACGCGAGTGCTATTGGCACTCTGTATGGCAATGGGAGCAAAATTGTGACTTTCCTTAACAAAAAACAACTCTTGTTCGTTGGACCAAAAACGGCAAGTGATTCTACTAAATTTATGAATGGGAAACAAACACTAGCACGCCTTACAAGAAACACACTCTGCTTTTGAGAAAAGAGCTCTCTTCTACTCTTCTGTGTTTCCTACAGGGCCAGAAGAGTAAGCTTGCTCATAAAAAAGAAATGTACTTCCTACACACGGGACATATCTAGTTCAATCATGCTTAGGAAACTGACAAGAACAGTAACTTCTCTTCAGTCCAATACACTGTACTTGAGTTGGACAGTTGAGAGTGCTATTTGCACTGTGTATATTAATGGAAGTAATGTGGTTACTTTCCTTACCAGAAAACAACTCTTGCTCGTAGGACCAGAAATTGCATGTAATTCAACTCTGTTTATGAATGGGAAACAAACACTGTGTCGTCTTACAAGACACATGCTCTGCTTTTGAGAAAAGAACACTCTTCTACTCTACTGTGTTTCCTGTAAGGCCAGAAGAGTGAGCTTTCACAGAACAAAAGAACTGTGCTTCTTACACACTTGGGCCATATCTAGTTCAATTCCGCTTAGGAAACTGACAAGAACAGTAGCTTCTCTTCAGTCCAATACATTGTAGTTGCTGGGAACAAACGAGAGTGCTATTCGCACTGTGTATGGCAATTGGAGCGCAATAGTGAATTTCCTTACCAGAAAACCACTCTTGCTCGTAGGACCAGAATAGCATGCAATTCAACTCCGTTTATGAATAGAAACAAACACTAGCTCTACCTACAAGAAACACAGTCTGCTTTTGAGAAAAGAGCACTCTTCTACTCTACTGTTTTTCCTATAGCTCAGAAGAGTGAGCTTGCTCAGACAAAATAACTGTGCTTCCTATACACACAGTCCATATCTAGTTCAATTCTACTTAGGAAACTGACAAGAATAGTAGCTTCTATTCAGTCCAGTACACTGTACTTGCTGCAAACAGACACGCGTGCTACTTGTACTGTGTAAGGCAATGGTAGCGCAATAGTGACTTTCCTTATTAGAAAAGAACTCTTGGTCATAGGACTAAAAACTTCATGGGATTCAACTCCTTTTATGAATGGAAAACAAACACTAGCTCGCCTTGCAAGAAACACACTCTGCTTTTGAGAAAAGAGCACTCTTCTTCTCTACTGTGTTATCATAGTGACAAGAGAGTGAGCTTGCTCAGAAAAAAAGAACTGTGCTTCCTGCACACGGGCCTTATCTACTTCAACTCTGCTTAGAAAACTGACAAGAACAGTAGCTTCTATTCAGTCCAATACACTGTACTTGCTGGGAAGAGACATGAGAGTTTCTTGCACAGTGTAAGGCAATGGGAGCACAATAGTGACTTTCCTTATCACAAAACAAATCTTGCTCTAGGACTGAAAACTGCATGTAATTCAACTCTTCTTAGGAATGGGAAACAAACACTTCTTTGCCTTAAAAGAAAAACACTCTGCTTTTGAGAAAATAACACTCTTCTAATCTACTGTGTTTCCTATAAGGCCAGAACAGTAAGCTTGCTCAGAACAAAACAACTGTGCTTCCTACACACACTGGTCATATCTATTTCAACTCTGCTTAGAAAATTGCCAAGAATAGTAGCTTCTCTTTATTCCAATTCACTGTACTTGCTGGGAACAGGCGAGAGTGCTTTTTGAACTGTGTATGGCAATGGGAGCACAACAGTGACTTTCCTTACCAGAAAAAAACTCTTGCTCATAGGACCAGAAGCTGCAGGTGATTCAACTCCGTTTATGAATGGGAAAGAAACACTAGCTCGCTTTACTAGAAAAACACTCTGCTTTTGACAAAAGAGCACTCTTCTACTCTACTGTGTTATCACAGTGCCAGACCAGTGAGCTTGCGCGGAACAAAAGAAGTGTGCTTCCTACACACACGGGCCATATCTAGTTCAACTCTGCTTAGGAAACAGACAAGAACAGTAGCTGCTCTTCTGTCCAATACACTGTACTTGCTGGGAACAGACACGAGTGCTATTTGCACTGCGTATGGCAATTGGAGCCCAATAGTGACTCTTCTTACCAGAAAACAACTCTTGCTCGTAGGACCAGAAACTGCATGTGATTCAACTCCGTTTATCAATGGGAAACAAACACTAGCTCGCCTTACAAGAAACACACTCTGCTTTTGAGAAAAGAGCACTCTTCTACTGTACTGTGTTTCCATAGGTCCAGAACAGTGAGCTTTCTGAGAACAAAAGAACAGTGCTTCCTGCACTCATGGGCCATATCTAGTTCAACTCTGCTTAGCAAACTCACAAGAAGAGTAAATTGTCTTCAGTCCAATACACTGTACTTGCTGAGAACACCTGTGAGTGCTATTTTCACAGTATATGGCAAAGGGAGCGCAATAGTGACTTTCCTTACCAGGAAACAACTCTTGCTTATAGGACCAGAAACTGCATGTGATCCAACTCCGTTTATGAATGGGAAACAAACACTAGTTCACTTTACAAGAAACAACTCTGCTTTTGAGAAAAAAGCACTCTTCTACTCAACTGTGTTTCCTATAGAGACAGAACAGTGAGCTTGCTCAAAACAAAAGAAATGTGCTTCCTACACACGGGCCATATCTAGTTCAAATCTGCTTTGGAAGCTGATAAGAACAGTATCTTATCTTCAGTCCAATACACTGTACTTGCTGGGAACAGACGAGAGAGGTATTTGCACTGTGTATGGCAATTGGAACTCAATAAAGACTTTCCTTACCAGAAAACAACTCTTGCTCATAGGACCAGAAACTGCATGTGATTCAACTCCTTTTATGAATAGGAAACAAACACTCCCTCGCATTACAAGAAACACACTCTGCTTTTGAGAAAAGAGCACTTTTCTACTCTACTGTGTTTTTATAGGGCCAGAAGAGTGAGCTTCCTCAGAACAAACGAACTGTGCTTCCTACACACATGGGCCATATCTAGTTCAACTCTGCTTAGGAAACTGACAAAAACAGTAGCTTCTTTTCAGTCCAATACAGTGTACTTGCTTGGAACATATGTGAGTGCTATTTGCACTGTGTATGGCAATGGGAGCTCAATAGTGACTTTCCTTACCAGAAAACTAATCATGCTCATAGGAGCACAAACTGCATGCAATTCTGCTCTGTTTATGAATGGGAAACAAATACTAGCTCGCCTTACAAGAAACACACCCTGCTTTTGATAAAAGAGCACTCTTCTACTCTACTGTGTTTCATATAGGGCAAGAACAGTGAGCTTGCACAGAAAAAAATAACTGTGCTTCCTACACACACAGGCAATATCTAGTTCAACTCTGTTTAGGAAACTGACGAGAAAAGTAGCTTCTCTTCAGTCCAATACACTGTATTTGCTCCGAACAGACGCGAGTGCTATTTGCACTTTGTATGGCAATGGGAGCACAATAGTGACTTTTCTTTCCAGAGAAAAACACTTGTTCATAAGAACAGAAACTGCATGTGATTCAACTCCGTTTATAAATGGGAAACAAACACTAGCTCGCCTTACAAGAAACACACTCTTTTTATGAGAAAAGAGCACTCTTCTACTCTACTGTGCTTCCTATAGGGCCAGAAGAGTGTGCCTGCTCAGAACAAAAGAACTGTGATTCCTACACACACGGGCCACATATAGTTCAACTATGCTTAAGAAACTGACAAGAACAGTAGCTTCTCTTCAGCCCAATAATCTGTACTTGCTGAAAACAGACTCGAATGCTACTTGAACTGTGTATGGCAATGGGAGCTCAATAGTGACTTTCCTTACCAGAAAACAACTCTTGCTCATAGGACCAGAAACTGCAAGTAATTCTACTTTTTTTATGAATGGGAAACAAACACTAGTTAGCCTTACAAGAAACACACTCTGCTTTTGAGAAAAGATACTCTTCTACCCTAATGTGTTCCCCTTAGGGCCAGAACAGAGAGTTTGCTCAGAACAAATAACTGTGTTTCCTACACACACGGGCCATATCTAGTTCAAATCTACATAGGAAACTGACAAGAATAGTAGCTTCTCTTAATTCCAATACACTGTACTAGCTGGGAACAGAAACAAATGCTATTTGCACTGCGTATGGCAATGGGAGCACAATAGTGCCTTTACTTACCAGAAAAAAACTCTTGCTGGTAGGACCTGAAACTGCATATGATTCATCTCCATTTATGAATGGCAAACAAACACTAACTCGCCTTACAAGAAACACACTCCGCTTTTGAGAAAAGAGCAGTCATCTTCTACTTTTTTTTCTGTAGGGCCTTCACAGTGCACTTGCTCAGAACAAAAGAACTGTGCTTCTTACACACAGAGGCCATAACTATTTCAACTCTGCTTAGGAAACTGACAAGAACAGTAGCTTCTTTTCAGTCCAATACACTGTACTTGCTGAGAACAGACACAAGTACTATTTGCACGGTGTATGCTTTGGGAGCACAATAGTGACTTTCCTTACCTTAAAACAACTCTTGCTTATAGGACCATGAAACTGCATGTCATTCAACTCAGTTTATAAATGTGAAACAAACACTAGCTTGCCTTACAAGAAACACACTCTGCTTTTGACAAAACAGCATTGTTCTACACTACTGTGTTTCCCATAGGGCCAGAAAAGTGAGCTTGCACAGAACAAAAGAACTGTGCTTCCAACACACATGGGCCATATTTAGTTCACCTCTGCTTAGGAAACTAACAGGAACAGTAGATTCTAGTCAGTCCAATATTCTGTACTTGCTGGGAACAGATGTGAGTGCTATTTGTACTGGGTATGGCAATGGGAGAGCAATAGTGACTTACTTCTCCAGAAAACAACTTTTGATGGTGGGAACAGATACTGCGTGTGATTCAACTTTGTTTATGAATGGGAAACAAACACTGGCCAGCCTTACAAGAAACACATGCTGAGAAGAGATCACTCTCTACTCTAATCTGTTTCCTGTAGGGCCACAACAGTGAGTTTCCTCAGAACAAAAGAACTGTGCTTCCTACACACGGGCCATATCTATTTCAACTCTTAGCAAACTGACAAAAACAGTAGGTTCTCTTCAGTCCAATACACTGTAATGCTGGGAACAGACGCCAGTACTATTTGTACTGTGTATGGCAATGGAAGTGCAACAGTGACTTTCCTTACCAGAAAATATCTCTTGCTCGTAGGACCAGAACCAGCATGTGATTCAACTTCGTTTATGAATGGGAAACAAACACTAGCTCGCCTTACAAGGAACACACTCTGCTTTTGAGAAAAGTGTACTCTTCTACTCTACTTGTTTCCTATAGGATCAGAACAGTGAGCTTGCTCAGAAAAAAAGAACTGTGCTTCCTACACACACATGCCTTATCTAGTTCAACTCTTCTTAGCAAATTGACAAGAACAGTAGCTTCTCTTCAGTCCAATAAACTGTTCTTGCTGGGAAATGACACAAGTGATATTTCCACTGTGTATGGCAATGGGGAAACAATAGTGACTTTCCTTACCAGAAAACAACTCTTACTCTTAGGACTTGAAACTGCATGTGATTCAACTCCATTTATTGATGGGAAACAAACACTTCTCACCTTACAAGAAACACACTTTGCTCTTGAGAAAAGAGCAAGCTTCTACTCTAATGAGTTTCCTAATGGGACAGAATAATGAGATTGCTCAGAACAAAAGTAATGTGCTTCCTACACACACGGGTCATATCTAGATCCACTCTGCTTAGGAAACTGACAAGAAAAGTAGCTTCTCTTCAGTCCAATACTCTGTACTTGCTGGAAACAGACGCCAGTGCTATTTGCACTGTGTTTTTTCAATGAAAGCACAATAGTTACATTCCTTACAAGAAAACAACTATTGTTCATAGGAACAGAAACTGCATGTGATTCAACTCCGTTTATGAGTGGGAAACAGACGTTAGCTCGCCTTACAAGAAAAAAACTCTGCTTTTGAGAAAAGAGCACTTTTCCGCTCTAATTTGTTTTCAAAAAGCCAGAAGAGTTAGCTTGCTCAGAACAAAAGGACGGTGCTTCCTACACACGGGCCATATCTAGTTCAACTCTGTTTAGGAAATTGACAAGAACAGTAGCTTCTTTTCAGTCCAATAAACTGTGCTTGCTGGGAACAGATGCAAGTGCTATTAGTGCTGTGTATGGCAATTGGAATGCAATAGTGACTTAGCTTACCAGAAAACAACTCTAGCTCATAGGACCAGAAACTGGATGTGATTCAACTCCGTTTATCAATGGGAAACAAACACTACCTTGCCTTACAAGAAACACACTCTTCTCTTGAGAAAAGAGCACTCTTCTGCTCTACTGTGTTTCCTATAGAACCTGAAGAGTGAGCGTAAGCATAACAAAAGAACTGTGCTTCCTACACACACGGTCATATCTAGTTCAACTCTGCTTAGGAAACTGACAAGAACAGTAGTTTCTTTTCAGTCCAATACACTGTAATTGCTGGGAAGAGATGCCAGTGCTATTTGCAAATGTACGGTGATGGGAGCGCAATAGTGACTTTCCTTACCAGAAAACAACTCTTGCTTGTAGTACCAGAAACTGCTTGTGACTCAACTCTGTTTATGAATGGGAAACAAACACTAGCTCCCTTTACAAGAAACACACTCTGCATTTGAGAAAGGAGCACTCTTCTATTCTACTCAGTTTCCTATAGAGCCAGGACACTGAGATTGCTCAGAACTAAAGAACTGTGCTTCCTACACACACGGGCCGTATCTAGTTCAACTATGCTTAGGAAAATGACAAGAAGAGCAGCTTCTCTTCAGTCCAAGGAAGTGTGCTTTGTGGGAACAAATGCGAGTGCTATTGCTCTGTGCATGGCAATGGGAGCACAATAGTGACTTTCCTTATCAGAAAACAACTCTTACTCATGGGAACAGAAACTGCATGTGATTCAACTCTGTTTATGAATGGGAAACAGTCACTCTCTCCCCTTAAAAGAAACACACTTTTCTCTTGAGAAAAGAGCACTCTTCTGCTCTACTGTGTTTCCTATAGAGCCTGAAGAGTGAGCGTGAGCAGAACAAAAGAACTGTGCTTCCGACACACACGGTCATATCTAGTTCTTCTCTGCTTAGGAAACTGACAAGAACAGTAGTTTCTCTTCAGTCCAATACACTGTAATTGCTGAAAAGAGATGCCAGTGCTATTTGCAAGGTGTATGGTGTTGGCAGCGCAATAGTGACTTTCCTTACCAGAAAACAACTCTTGCTTGTAGGACCAGAAACTGCTTGTGACTCAACTCTGTTTATGAATGGGAAACAAACACTAGTTCGCTTGACAAGAAACACACTTTGCTTTTGAGAAAACAGCACTCTTCTATTCTACTCAGTTTCCTATAGAGCCAGGACACTGAGATTGCTCAGAACAAAAGTACGGTGCTTCCTACACACGGGCCATATCTTGTTCAATTCTGCTTAGAAAACTGACAAGAACAGTACCTTCTCTTCAGGCCAATAAACTGTACTTGCTGGGAATAGACGTGAGTGCTATTTGCAATGTGTATGGCATTGGGAGTGCAATAGTGACTTTCCTTACCAGAAAACGCCTCTTGCTCGTAGGACCAAAAACTACTTATGATTAAACTCCGTTTATGAATGGGAAACAGATGCTAGCTCGCCAAACAAGAAACACACTCTGGTTTGACAGAAGAGCACTCTACTACTCTACTGTGTTTTATATAGAGAGAGAAAGGGGAGCTTGCTCAGAACAAATGAACTGTGCTTCCTACACACTTGGGCCATATCTAGTTCAACAATGCTTAGGAAAAGGACAAGAACACAAGTCTCTTCAGTCCAATACAATGTACTTGCTGATAACAGATGCGAGTGCTCTTTGCACTGTGTATGGCAATTAGATCGCAATAGTGACTTTCCTTACCAGAAAGCAACTCTTGCTCGTAGGACCAGAAACTGCATGTGATTCACCTCCATTTATGAATGGTAAACAAAACCTAGCTCGCCTTACAAAAAACACTGCTTTTTAGAAAAGAGCACTTTTCTGCTCTACTGTGTTTCTTATTGGGCCTGAAGAGTGAGCTTGAGCAGAACAAAAGAACTGTGCTTCCAACAAACACGGTCATATCTAGTTCAACTCTGCTTAGGAAACTGTCAAGAACAGCAGCTTCTCTTCAGTCCAATACACTGTACTAGCTGTTAACAGACAGGAGTGCTAATTGCACTGTGTATGGCATGGGAGCTGAATAGTGACTTTCCTTACCAGAAGATAACTCTTGTTCATTGGACCAGCAGCTGCATGTGATACAACTCGGTTTATGAATGGGAAACAAACGCTATCATGCCTTACAAGAAACACATTCTGCTTTTGAAAAAAGAGCACTCTTCTACTCTAATGTGTTTCCTATAGGGTCAGAACAGTGAGCTTGCTCAGAACAAAAGAACTGTGCTTCCTAATCACACGGGCCATATCTAGTTCAACTCTGCCTAGGAAACTGACAAGAAGAGTAGCTTCTCTTCATTCCAAGAAACTGTGCTTTGTGGGAACAAACGCGAGTGCTATTTTCTCTGTGCATATCAATGGGAGCACAATAGTGACTTTCCTTTCCAGAAAACAACTCTTTCTCATGGGACCAAAAACTGCATGTGATTCAACTCCGTTTATGAATGGGAAACAATCACTAGCTTGCCTTTGAAGAAACACACTCTGCTTTTGAAAGAAGAGCACTCATCTGCTCTACTGTGTTTTTTATAGGGCCAGAAAAGTAAGCTTGCTCAGAACAAAAGAACTGTGCTTCCTACACAAATGGGACATATCTAGTTCAACTCCACTTAAGAAAATGACAAGAACAGTAGCTTCTCTTCAATTCAATACACTGTACTTGCTGGAAACAGACACCAGTGCTATTTGCACTGTGTATGGCAATGAAAGAGCATTAGTTACATTCCTTACCAGAAAACAACTATTGTTCATGGAAACAGAAACTGCATGTGATTCAACTCCGTTTATGAGTGGGAAATAGACTTTAGCTCACCTTACAAGAAAAAAACTCTGCTTTTGAGAAAAGAGCACTTTTCATGTCTAATTTGTTTTCAAAGGGCCAGAAGAGTTAGCTTGCTCAGAACAAAAGAACGGTGCTTCCTACACACGAGCCATATCTAGTTCAACTCTGTTTAGGAAACTGACAAGAACAGTAGCTTCTTTTCAGTCCAATAAACTGTGCTTGCTGGGAACAGATGCGATTGCTATTAGCACTGTGTATGGCAATGGGAATGCAATAGTGACTTAGCTTATCAGAAAACAACTCTAGCTCATAGGACCAGAAACTGGATGTGATTCAACTCCGTTTATCAATGGGAAACAAACACTACCTTGCCTTACAAGAAACACACTCTTCTCTTGAGAAAAGAGCACTCTTCTGCTCTACTGTGTTTCCTATAGAGCCTGAAGAGTGAGCGTGAGCAGAACAAAAGAACTATGCTTCCTACACACACGGTCATATCTAGTTCAACTCTACTTAACAAACTGACAAGAACAGTTGTTTCTCTTCAGTCCAATACACTGTAATTGCTGGGAAGAGATGCCAGTGCTATTTGCAAATGTACGGTGATGGGAGCGCAATAGTGACTTTCCTTACCAGAAAACAACTCTTGCTTGTAGTACCAGAAACTGCTTGTGACACAACTCTGTTTATGAATGGGAAACAATCACTAGCTCGCTTTACAACAAACACACTCTGCTTTTGAGAAAGGAGCACTCTTCTATTCTACTCAGTTTCCTATAGAGCTAGGACACTGAGATTACTCAGAACAAAAGAACTGTGCTTCCTACACACATGGGCCGTATCTAGTTAAACTATGCTTAGGAAACTGACAAGAAGAGTAGCTTCTCTTCAGTCCAAGAAAGTGTGCTTTGTGGGAACAAATGCGAGTGCTATTGCTCTGTGCATGGCAATTGGAGCACAATAATGACTTTCCTTACCAGAAAACAACTCTTATTCGTGGGATCAAAAACTGCATGTGATTCAACTCCATTTATCAATGGGAAACAATCACTCTCTCCCCTTAAAAGAAACACACTTTTCTCTTGAGAAAAGAGCAGTCTTCTGCTCTACTGTGTTTCCTATAGAGCCGGAAGAGTGAGCGTGAGCAGAAAAAAGAACTGTGCTTCTGACACACATGGTCATATCTAGTTCAACTTTGCTTAGGAAACTGACAAGAACAGTAGTTTCTCTTCAGTTCAATACACTGTACTTGCTGGAAACAGACGCCAGTGCTATTTGCACTGTTTATGGCAATGGGAGTGCAATAGTTACTTTCCTTACCAGAAAAAACTCTTGGTTGTGGGAACAAAAACTTCATGTGATTCAACTCCATTTACGAATGGGAAACAGACTCTAGCTCGCCTTATAAAAAACAAACTCTGCTTTTGAAAAAGAGCACTCTTCCTCTCTAATTTGTTTCCAAAGGACCAGAACAGATAGCTTGCTCAAAACAAAAGAGCGGTGCTTCCTACACACAAGCCATATCTTGTTCAATTATGCTTAGGAAACTGACAAGAACAGTAGATTCTCTTCAGGCCAATAAACTGTACTTGCTGGGAATAGATGCGAGTGCTATTTGCAATGTGTATGGCATTGGAAGTGCAATAGTGACTTTCCTTACCAGAAAACGCCTCTTGCTTGTAGGACCAGAAACTACATATGTTTAAACTCCGTTTATGAATGGGAAACAGATGCTAACTCGCCAAACAAGAAACACTCTCTGGTTTGAGAAAGGAGCACTATTCTACTCAATTGTGTTTCATATATAGAGAGAAGGGAAGCTTACTCAGAACAAAATAACTGTGCTTCCTACACACATGGGCCATATCTAGTTCAACAATGCTTTGGAAATGACAAGAACACAAGTCTCTTCAGTCCAATACAATGTACTTGCTGATAACAGATGCAAGTGCTATTTGCACTGTGTATGGCAATTAGAGCGCAATAGTGACTTTCCTCACCAGAAAACAACTCTTGCTCGTAGGACCAGAAACTGCATGTGATTCAACCCCATTTATGAATGGTAAACAAAAACTAGCTCGCCTTACAAAAAACACTGCTTTTGAGAAAAGAGCACCCTTTAGCTCTACTCTGTTTTTTATAGGGCCTGAAGAGTGAGCTTGAGGAGAACAAAAGAACTGTGCTTCCTACAAACACAATTATATCTAGTTCAACTCTGCTTAGGAGAGGGACAAGAGCAGTAGCTTCTTTTCAGTCCGATATACTGAACTTGCTGGGGACAGACACTAGTGCTATTTGCACTCTGTGGCAATGGGAGTGCAATAGTGAATTTCCTTACCAGAAAACAACTCTTGCTCGTAGGACCAGAAAATGCATGTGATTCAACTCCATTTATGAATAGGAAACAAACACTAGCTCGCCTTACAAGAAACAAACTATGATTTTGCGAAAAGAGCAGTCTTCTATTCTATTGTGTTTCCCATAGGTCCAGAACAGTAAGCTTGCTCAGAACAAAAGAAATGTGCTTCCTAAACACATGGGGTATTTCTACTTCAAGTCTGCATAGGAAACTGGCAAGAACAGAAGCTTCTTTTCAGTCCAATACACTGTACTTGCTGGGACCAGACGCGAGTGCTATTTGCACTGTGTTTCACAATGGGAGCACAATAGAGACTTTATTTACCAGAAAAAACAACTCTTGATCGTAGGACCAAAAACTGCATGTGATTCAACTCCGTTGATCAATGGGAAACAAATACTAGCTCGCCTTAAAAGTAACACACTCTGCTTTTGATAAAAGAGCACTCGTCTATTCTATTCTCTTTCTTAAAGTGTTAGACAGTGAGGTTGCTCGGAGAAAAGAATTGTGATTTGTACACACATGGGTCATATCTAGTTCAACTCTGCTTAGAAACAGACGACATACTTTGTACTTGCTGGGAACAGTCACGAGGGCAATTTGCACAGTGTATGGCAATAGGAGCACAATAGTGCCTTTCCTTACCAGTAAAAAACTTTTGCTTGCAACACCAGAAAATGCATGGGAATCAACTCCGTTTATGAATGAGAAACAAACACTAGCTTGCCGTACAAGAAACACACTCTGTTTTTGAGAAAAGAGCACTCTTCTATTCTACTGTTTTTTTCCTATAGGGCCAGAGTAGTAAGCTTGGTCAGAACAAAAGAACTGTGCTTCCTACACACGGCCATGTGTAGTTAAACTCTGCTTAGGAAACTGTCGAGAAGAGTATCTTCTTTTATGTCCAATACACTGTGCTTTCTGGTAACAGACGCAAATGTTATTTGCACTGTGTATTGCAATGTGAGCACAATAGTGTCTTTTCTTACCAGAAAATAACTCTTGCTTCTAGGACTAGAAACTGCATGTGATTCAACTCTGTTTATGAATGGGAAACAAACACTAGCTCGCCATACAAGAAACACACTCTGCTTTTGAGAAAAGAGCACTCATATACTCTTTAATGTATCCTATAGGCTCAGAACAGTGAGCTTGCTCAGAATAAAAAAACTGTGCTTCCTTTACACACAGCCATGTGTAGTTAAACTCTGCTTAGGAAACTGACCAGAAGAGTAGATTCTCTTTAGTCCAATACACTGTACTTGCTGGGAACAGACAGGAGTGCTATTTACAATGAGTATGGCAATGGGAGCTCAACAGTGACTTTCCTTACCAGAAAACAACTCTTGATCTTATGAACAGAAACTGCACGTGATTCAACTGCGTGTGTGAATGGGAAACAAACACTAGCTGGCCTTACCAGAAACACACTCTGCTTCTGAGAAAATAGCACTCTTCTACTCTACTGTGTTTCTATAGGGAAAGAAGAGTGAGCTTGCTAAGAACAAAAGAACAGTGCTTCCTCACACATTGCACCATATATAGTTCAACTCTGCATAGGAACTGACAAGAACAATAGATTGTCTTCAGTCAAATACACTGTACTTGCTGGAAACAGACGCGAGGGCTATTTGCTATGTGTATGGCAATGGAAACGCAATAGTGACTTTCCTTAGCAGAAAACAACTCTTGCTCAATGGACCAGAAACTGCACGTGATTCAACTCCGTTTATGAATGGTAACTAAACACTAGCTTGCCTTACAAGATACAGACTCTGCTTTGAGAGAAGAGCACTCTTCTACTCTAATGTGTTTCCTAACGGGCCAGAACTGTGAGCTTGCTCAGAACTAAAGAACTGTGCTTCATACACATGATCCATATCAAGTTCAAATCTGCTTAGGAAACTGACAAGAACAGTCGCTTCTCTTCAGTCCAATACATTGCACTTGCTGGGAACAGGCACAAGTGGTATAGCTTCTCTTCAGTCCAATGCACTGTACTTGCTGGGAACAGTCAAGTGTGCTATTTGCACTGTGTATGGCAATGGGAGCACAATAGTGAAATTCCTTACCAGAAAAACACTCTTGCTCATAGGACCAGAAATTGCATGTGATTCAACTCCGTTTATGAATGGGAAACAAACATTAGGTCGCCTTACTAGAAACACACTCTGCTTTTGAGAAAAGAGCACTCTTCTACTCTACTGTGTTTCCTATAGGGCCAGAACAGTGAGCTTGCTCATAACAAAAGAACAGTGCTTCCTACACACACGGGCCATATCTAGTTCAACTCTGCTTAGGAAACTGACAAGAACAGTAGCTCCTCTTCAGTCCAATACACTGTACTTGCTGGGATCAGACGCGAGTGCTATTTGTACTGTGTTTGGCAATTTGAGCCCAACAGTGACTTTCCTTACAAGAAAACAACTCTTGCTCCTAGGACCAGAAACTGCATGTGATTCAACTCCGTTTATGAATGGGAAACAAACACTAGCTCGCCTTACAAAAAACACACTCTGCTTTTGAGGAAAGAGCACTCTTCTATTCAACTGTATTTCCTGTAGGGACAAAAGAGTGAGCTTGCTCAGTACAAAAGATCTGTGCTTCCTACACACATGGCCCTTATCTAGTTCAATTCTGCTTTGGAAAGTGACAAAAACAGTAGCTTACCTTCAGTTCAATACACTGTACTTGCTGGGAACAGATGCGAGTGCTATTTGCACTGTGTATGGCAATAGTAGCACAATAGTAAGTTTTTAACAGATAAGAACTCTTTCTCATAGGACCATTAACTGCATGTTTTCAACTACGTTTATGTATGGGAAACAAACACTAGATCGCCATACAAGAAACACACTCTGCTTTTCAGAAAAGAGGACTCATCTACTCTATCGTGTTTCCTATAGGGCCACAACAAGGAGCTAGCTCAGAACAAAAAAACTGTGCTTCCTACACATACAGGCCATATCTAGTTCAACTCCGCTTATGAAACTGTCAAGAACAGTCGCTTCTCTTCAGTCCATTACACTGTACTTTCTGGGAACAGACACGAGTGCTATTTGCACTGTGTAAGGCAATGGGAGCACAATAGTGACTCTTCTGAACAGAAAACAACTCTTGCTCATAGGTCCAGAAACTGCATGTGATTCAACTGCATTTATGAATGGGAAACAAACACTAGCTCGCCTTACAAAAAACACACTCTGCTTTTGAGAAAAGAGCACTCTACTAATGTACTCTGTTTCATACATAGCCAGAACAGTGAGCTTGATCAGAACCAAAGAACTGTGCTTCCTACACACACGACCATATCTAGTTCAACTCTGCTTAGGAAACTAACAAGAACAGTAGCTTCTCTTCAGTCCAATACACTGTACGTGCTGGGAACAAACGCGAGTGCTATTTGCACTGTGTATGGCAGTTGGAGCACAATAGTGACTCTTCTTACCAGAAAACAACTCTTGTTTGTAGAACAAGAAACTGCATGTGATTCAATTCTGTTTATGAATGGGAAACAAACACTAGCTCATTAACAAGAAACACACTCTGCTTTTCAGAAAAGAGCACTCTTCTACTCTACTGTGTTTAGTGTAGTGCCAGAAGAGTGAGCTTGCTCAGAACAAAGAACTGTGCCTTTTACACACACGGGCCATATCTAGTTCAACTCTGCTTATGAAACTGACAAGAACAGTAGCTTCTGTTCAGTCCAATACACTGTACGTGCCTGGAACAGACGCGAGTGCTATTTGCACTGTATATGGCAATGGGAGCACAACAGTGACTCTTCTTACCAGAAAACAACTCTTGCTTGTAGAACCAGAAACTGTATGTTATTCAACTCCATTTATGAATGGGAAACAAACACTAGCTCGCCTTAAAAGAAACACACTCTGCTTTAGACAAAAGAGCACTCTTCTACTGTAATCTGTTTCCTATAGAGCGAGAACAGTGAGCTTGCTCAGAACAAAAGAACTGTGCTTCCTACACACACGGGCCATATCTAGTTCAACTCTGCTCATGAATCTGACAGGAAAAGTAGCTTCTCTTCAGTCCAATACACTGTAATTGCTTGGAACAGACGGGAGGGCTATTTGCACTGTGTATGGCAAAGGGATTGCAATAGTGACTGTTCTTAGCAGAAAACAATTCTTGCTCATAGAACCAGAAACTGCATGTGATTTAACTCCGTTTATGAATGGGAAACAAACACAAGCTCGCCCTACCAGAAATACACTCTGCTTTTGAGAAAAGAGTACTCTTCTACTGAACTCTGTTTTCTATTGAGCCAGAACAGTGAGATTGCTCAGAACAAAGAACTGTGCTTCCTACACACACGGCCATATCTAGATCAACTCTGCTTAGGAAACTGACAGGAACAGTAGCTTACCTTCAGTCCAATATTCTAAAGTTGCTGGGAACAGACACTAGTGCTATTTGCACTGTGTATGGTA
This sequence comes from Peromyscus eremicus, assembly GCF_949786415.1. NCBI lineage: Eukaryota > Metazoa > Chordata > Mammalia > Rodentia > Cricetidae > Peromyscus > Peromyscus eremicus. The sequence continues at coordinate 100,388 of NW_026735030.1, read as the reverse complement.
TTGCAAGCACAACAGTGACTCTTCTTACCAGAAAACAACTCTTGCTTGCAGAACCAGAAACTGCATGTGATTCAATTCCGTTTATAAATGGGAAACAAACACTAGCTCGCCTTACAAGAAAAACACTCTGCTTTTGAGAAAAGAGCACTCTTCTACTGTACTCTGTTTCCTAAAGAGCCACAACAGTGAGCTTGCTCAAATAAAAAGAACTGTGCTACCTACACACACAGGCCATATCTAGATCAACTCTGCTTAGGAAACTGACAAGAACCGTAGCTTTTCTTCAGTCAAATACACTGTACTTGCTGGGAGCAGACGCGAGTGCTTTATGCACTGTGTATGGCAAAGGGAGCGCAATAGTGACTCTTCTTACCAGAAAACAACTTTTGCTTCTAGAACCAGAAACTGCATGTGATTCAACTCCATTTAGGAAGGGGAAACAAACACTAGCTCACCTTTCAAGAAACACACTTAGTTTTTGAGAAAAGAGCACTCTTCTATTGTACTCTGTTTCCAATAGAGACAGAACAGTGACTTGCTCAAAACAAAAGACCTGTGCTTCCTACACATAAGGCCATATCTAGTTTAACTCTGCTTAGGAAACTGAGAAGAACAGTAGCTTCTCTTCAGTCCAATACACTGTAATTGCTGGGAACAGACTTGTGTGCTATTTGCACTGTGAATGTCAATGGAAGCGCAATAGTGACTCTTCTTACCAGAAAACAACTCTTGCTGGTAAAACAAGAAACTGCATGTGATTCAACTCCATTTATGAATGGCAAAAAAACAGTCGCTCACCTTACAAGAAACACACTCTGCTTTTGAGAAAAGAGAACTCTTCTATTCTACTGTGTTTCCTATAGAGCCACAACAAGGATCTTGCTCAGAACAAAAAAAAATGTGCTTCCTACACACACAGGCCATATCTAGTTCAACTCTGCTTAGGAAAGTGACAAGAACAACAGCTTTTCTTCAGTCCAATACACTGTAACTGGGAACAGACGCGAGTGCTATTTGTGCTGTGTATGGCATTGGGAGCACTATAGAGTCTCTTCTTACCAGAAAACAACTCTTGCTTGTACAACCAGAAACTGCATGTTATCAACTCCATTTATGAATGGCAAACAAACACTAGCTCGCCTTAAATGAAACACACTCTGCTTTAGATAAAAGAGCACTATTCTTCTCTACTGTATTTCCTATAGAGCCATTACAGTGAGCTTGCTCAGAACAAAAGAACTGTGCTTCCTATACACACAGGCCATATCTAGTTCAACTATGATTAGGAAACTGACAAGAACAGTCCTGTACACTGTACTTGCTAGGAACAGATGCAAGTACTATTTGCACTGAGTATGGCAATGGGAGCACAATAGTGACTTTAAATAACAGAAAAAAACTCTTGCTCGTACAACTATAAACTGCTTGTGATTCAACTCCGTTTATGAATGGGAAACAAACACTAGCTTGCTTTAGAAGAAACACACTCTGCTTTTGAGAAAAGAGCACTCATCTACTATAATCTATTTTTTATAGAGCAAGAACAGTGAGATTGCTCAGAACAAAAGAACTGTGCTTCCTACACATACGGCCATAACTAGTTTAACTCTGCTTAGGAAACTGATAAGAACAGTAGCTTCTCTTCAGTCCAATACATTGTAATTGCTTGGAACAGACTCAAGGGCTATTTGCACTGTGAATGTCAATAGGACCACAATAGTGACTCTTCTTAACAGAAAACAATTCTTGATTGTAGAACCAGAAACTGCATGTGATTCAACTCCGTTTCTGAATGGGAAACAAACACAAGCTCGCCTACAAGAAAAACACTCTGCTTTTGAGAAAAGAGCACTCTTCTTCTATACTCTGTTTCCTATAGAGCCAGAACAGTGACCTTGCTCAGCAAAAAAGAACTATGCTTCCTATACACACGGACCATATCAAGTTCAACTCTGCTTAGGAAACTGACAAGAACAGAAGCTTCTCTTCAGTCCAATACACTGTACTTGCTGGGTACAGACGGGAGAGCTTTTTGCACTAAGTATGGCAAAGGGAGAGCAATAGTGTCTCTTCTTACCAGAAAACAACTCTTGCTCATAGGACTAGAAACTGCATGTTATTCAACTCCATTTATGAATGGGAAAAAAATACTAGCTCGCCTTAGAAGAAAGACACTCTGATTTTGATAAAAGAGCACTCTTCTACTCTACTGTGTTTCCTATAGGACCAGAACAGGAAGCTTGATCAGAACCAAAGAACTGTGCTTCCTACACATACGGCCATATCTAGTTTAACTCTGCTTAGGAAACTGACAAGAACAGTAGCTTCTCTTCAGTGCAATACACTGTACATGCTGGGAACAGACGCGTGTGCTATTTGCACTGGGAATGCCAATGGGAGCGCAATAGTGACTCTTCTTACCAGAAAACAACTCTTGCTCGTAGGACCAGAAACTGCTTGTGATTCGACTCCATTTATGAATGGAAAACAAACACTAGCTTGCCTTACAAGAAACACACTCTGCTTTTGAGAAAAGAGCACTCTTCTACTGTACCCTGTTTCCTATAGGGCCAGAACAGTGAGCTTGCTCAGAACAAAAGAAATCTGCTTCCTACACACACAACCATATCTAGTTCAACTCTGCTTAGGAAACTGACAAGAACAGAAGCTTCTCTTCAGTCCAATACACTGTACTTGCTGGGAACAGACGCGAGTGCTATTTGCACTGTGTATGGCAATGGGAGCGCAATAGTGACTCTTCTTAGCAGAAAACAACTCTTCCTCATAGGACCAGAAACTGCATGGGATTCAACTCCATTTAGGACTGGGAAACAAACGCTAGCTCGCCTTACAAGAACACACTCTGCTTTTGAGAAAAGAGCACTCTTTGCTCTACTATGTTTTTTATTGGGCCAGAACAGTGAGCTGGCTGAGAACAAAAGAACTGTGCTTCCTACACACACGGGCCATATCTAGTTCAACTCTGCTTATGAAACTGACAAGAACAGAAGTTTCTCTGCAGTCCAACACACTGTATTTGCTGGTAATAAACGCAAGTGCACTTTCAACAGGGTATGGCAAAGGGAGCACAATAATGTCTTTCCTCAACAGAAGAAAACTAGTGCTCATAGGACCAGAAAATGCATGTGATTCAATTCCGTTTATGGATTGGAAACAAACACTAGATAGCCTTACAAGAAAGACACTCTGCCTTTGAGAAAAGAGCACTCTTCTACTCTTCTGTGTTTTCTATAAGGCCAGAACAGTTAGCTTGCTCAGAACAAAAGAACTGTGAATTCTACTCATAAGGGCCATATCTAGTTCAACTCTGCTTACGAAACTGACAAGAACAGAAGCTTTTCTTCAGTCTAATTCACTGTACTTGCTGAGAACAGATGCAAGTCCTATTTTCACTGTGCATGGCAATGGGAGCACCATACTGACTTTCCTTACAGAAAACAACTCTTGCTTGTAGGACCAGAAATTGGACGTTATTCAACTCCGTTTATGAATAGGAAACAAACACTAGCTCGCTTTACAAGAAACACACTGTGCTTTTCAGGAAAGAGCACTCTTCTACACTACAGTGTTTACTATAGGGCCAGAACAGTGAGCTTGCTCAGAACAAATAATTGTGCTTCCTACACACACAGGCCATATCTTGTTCACCTCTGTCTAGGAAACTGACAAGAACAGTAGCTTCTCTTCAGTCCAATACACTGTACTTGCTGGGAACAGTCGCGAGTGCTATTTGCACTCTGTATGGAAATGTGAGCGCAATACTAACTATCTGTACATAAAACAATTCTTGCTTGTAGGACCGGAAATTGCATGAATTTAACTTCGTTTTTGAATGGGAAAAAAACACTAGCTCTCCTTACAAGAAACCCACTCTGCTTTTGAGAAAACAGCACTTTGCTACTCTACTATGTTTCCTATAGGTCCGGAACAGTGAGCTTGCTTGGAACAAAGAACTGTGAATCCTTCACACATGGGCCATATCTTGGTCAACTCTGCTTAGAAAACTCACAAGAACAGTAGCTACTCTTCAGTCCAATACACTATACTTAATGGTAACAAAAGAGAGTGCTATTTGCACTGTGTATGGCAATGGGAGCACAATAGTGACTTTCCTTACCAAAAAACAACTCTTGCTCATAGGACCAGAAACTGCATGGGATTCAACTCCGTTTTTGAAAGGGAAACAAACACTAGCTTGCCTTACAAGAAACACACTCTGCTTTTGAGGAAAGAGCACTCTTTTACTCTACTGTGTTTACTATACTGCCAGAAAAGTGAACTTGCTCAGAACAAAAGAACTGTACTTCCTACACACATGGGTCATATCTACTTCAACTCTGCTTAGGAAACTGATAAGAACAGTAGCTTCTCTTCAGTCCAATACACGGTATTTGCTGGGTAGATACGCGACTGCTCTTTGCACTGTGTATGGCAATGGGAACACAATAGTGACTTTCCTCACCAGAAAACAACTCTTTCTAGTAGGACCAGAAAGTGCACGTGATTCAAGTCCGTTCATGAATGGGAAAGATATAGTAGTTTGCCTTACAAGAAACACACTCTGCCTTTGTTAAAAGAGCAGTCTTCTGATTTACTGTGTTACCTATAATGCCTGAATAGTTAGCCTGGTCAGAACAAAAGAATTATGATTCCTACACACACGGGCCATATCTAGTTCAACTATGCTTATGAAACTGACAAGAACAGAAGTTTCTCTTCAGTTCAATAAACTGTACTTACTAGGAACAAATGCAAGTGCACTTTCCACTGGGTATGTCAATGGGAGCACAATAGTGACTTTCCTTACGAGAAAACAACTCTTTCTAGTAGGACCTGAAAGTGCATGTGATTCAACTCCGTTTTTGAAAGGGAAACAAACACTAGCACGTCTTACAAGAAACACATTCTGCTTTTGAGGAAAGAGCACTCTTCTACTCTACTGTGTTTACTATAGGGCCAGAACAGTGAGCTTGCTCAGAACAAAAGAAATGTAATTCCCACACACATGGGTCATATCTAGTTCAACTCTGCTTACGAAACTGACAAGAACAGAAGGTTTTCTTCAGTCTAATTCACTGTATATGCTGGGAACAGATGCAGGTTCTATTTGCACTGTGTATGGCAATAGGAGCACAATAGTGACTTTCCTTACCAGAAAAAAACTCTTGCTCATAGGATCAGAAACTGCATGTGATTCAACTCCGTTTTTGAATTGGAAACAAACACTAGCTCGCCTTACTAGAAACACACTCTGCTTTTGAGGAAAAAGCACTCTTCTACTCTACTGTGTTTCCTATAGGGCCAGAACAATGACTTAGTCAGAACATAAGAACTGTTCTAACTACACACACGGAACATATCTAGTTCAACTCTGCTTCAGAAACTGAAAAGAACAGTAGCTTCTCTTCAGTCAAATACTCTGTGCTTGCTAGGAACAGACGCTAGTGTTATTTGGACTGTGTATGGCAATGGGAGCACAATAGTGACTTTCTTTACCAGGAAACAACTGTTGCTCATAGGACCAGAAACTGCATATGATTCAACTTCGTTTATAAATGCAAAAGAAACACTAGCTCACCTTACAAGAACACACTCTGCTTTTGAGAAAAGAGCCCTCTTCTACACTACTGTGTTTCTTTTTGGGCCAGAACAGTGAGCTTTCTGTGAACAAAAGAACTGTGCTTCCTCCACAAACGGGCCATATCTATTTCAACTCTGCTTAGGAAAGTGACAAGAACAGTAGCTTCTCTTCAGTCCAATACACTGTACTTGCTGGGAAATATGTGAGTGCTGTTTGCACTGTGTGTGGCAATGTGAGCACAATAATGACTTTCCTTACCAGAAAACAACTCTTGCTCATAGGACAAGAAACTGCATGTGATTCAACTCCGTTTTTGAATGGGAAACAAACTCTAGCTCACCTTCCTAGAAACACACTCTGCTTTTGAGGAAAGAGCACTCTTCTACTCTACTGTGTTTCCTATAGGGCCAGAACAATGACTTGGTCGGAACAAAAGAACTGTGCTTGCTACACACACGATCCATATCTAGTTCAACTCTGCTTCAGAAACTGACAAGAACGGTAGCTTCTCTTCAGTCCAATACACTGTACTTGCTGGGAACAGACACGAGTACTATTTGCAATATGTATGGCAATGGGAGTGCAATAGTGACTCTTCTTACCAGAACACAACTCTTGCTCGTAGGACTAGAAACTGCATGTGATCAACCCCATTTATGAATGGGAAACAAACGCTACCTTGCCTTACAAGAAACACACTCTGCTTTTGAGTAAAGAGGACTCTTCTACTCTACTGTGTTTCCTATTGGGCCAGAACAGTGAGCTTAATCAGAACAAAAGAACTGTACTTCCTACAAACACGTGCCATATCTAATTCAACTCTGCTTAGGAAAGTGACAAGAACAGTACCTTCTCTTCAGTCCAATACACTGTACTTGCTGGGAACAGATGCTACTGCTATTTGTACTGTGTATGGCAATGTGAATGCAATAGTGACTTTCCAAACAGAAAACAACTTTTGCCTCTAGGACAAGAAACTGCATGTGATTCAACTTCGTTTATGAATGCAAAACAAACATTAGCTCACCTTACAAGAACACACTCTGCTTTTGAGAAGAGAGCACTCTTCTACACTACTGTGTTTCTTTTTGGGTCCTAACAGTGAGCTTGCTCAGAACAAAAGAACTGTGCTTCCCACACACAGACCATATCTTGTTCAACTCGGCTTAGAAAACTCACAAGAACAGTAGGTATTCTTCAGTCCAATACACTGTACTTATTTGGAAAAAATGTGAGTGCTATTTGCATTTTGTTTGGCAATAGGAGTGAAATAGTGACTTTCCTTACCAGAAAACAACTCTTGCTCACAGGACCAGAAACTGCACGTAATTCAACTCCTTTTATGAATGGAAAACAAACACTAGTTTGCCTTACAAGAAACACACTGTGCTTTTTAGGAAAGAGCACTCTTCTACACTACCATGTTTACTATAGGGCCAGAACAGTGAGCTTGCTCAGAAAAAAAAGAACAGTACTTCCTACACACACGGGCCATATCTATTTCAACTCTGCTTAGGAAACTGATAAGAACAGTAGCTTCTCTTCAGTCCAATACACGGTACTTGCTGGAAAGAGACAGGAGTGCTCTTTGTTCTGTGTATGGCAATGGGAGCACAATAGTGACTTTCCTCACAAGAAAACAACTCTTTCTCGTAGGACCAGAAAGTGCATGTGATTCAACTCCATTTATGAATGGGAAACAAACAGTAGTTCGCCTTACAAGAAACACACTCTGTCTTTGAGGAAAGAGCATTCTTCTACTCTTCTTTGTTTTCTATAAGGCCAGAACAGTTAGCTTGGCAGAACAAAAGAACTGTGATTCCTACACACACCGGCCATATCTAGTTCAACTCTGCTTATGAAACTGACAAGAAAAGAAGCTTTTCTTTTGTCTAATACACTGTACTTGCTGGGAACAGATGCAAGTGCTATTTGCACTGTGTATGGCAGTAGGAGCACAATTGTGACTTTCCTTACCAGAAAACAACTCTTGCTCATAGAATCAGAAACTGCATGTGATTCAACTCCGTTTATAAATGGGAAACAAACACTAGCTTGTGGTGGTATTTTACTTGTACTGAAATGTGATTTTAATTGAATGTTAATAAATAAATATGCCTGGGGTCAGAGCTATTAGAGTCATAGCAAGTGTGTGGCATTGGTGGCCTTTAAGGACCTGGAGGGCGGTACATACAGGCAGTGACAAGGCAGTCATGTGTTTAGGTTTACAACCAATGAGAAGGCAGAACAGCTAGACAATATAAAGACATACACACAGGAAGTAGGCCTCTTTCAGAGAGCTCTCTTGACTGAAGAGGATCACTGAAGCAGGAAGGGTGAGGCTCTTAGCTCTGACAACTTGGCTTTCTTCTCTGAATCGGCTCTGTGTATCTTATTTAATAAAACAATTGGTTACATCTACATTTGGTGCACAACATGACAAGAATCCATTAAAAACTGCTTAACTTGGCTTGGCGGCAGGTCCTGTTTCCTGCCAGGGTGGCCGGCTCACTAGCCTGGGCCCAGGTCGGCTTGGCCTCAGGCCAGACTACCCTTGAGCTTCTTGCTTAAAGCCAGTGCCACAAACAACTCAGGCCTGCCCTGCTGAACAGAGCCCCTGCCTGTAAAGCCAATGCATGTGGTTGGAGCTTAAGGTAGCCAGAGCCAAGGCTTTACTAAGCTCAAGCGGGAACAGGTGGCTGGATTCAAGCTTAGGCCGGACTTGCGGCTACGGTTCTTGAGTGCTCTCTCTCTCTCTCGATCTCTCTCTCTCTCTCTCTCTCTCTCTCTCTCTCTCTCTCCCTATCTCTCTCTGGACTCACACCTCGGACACTATTTGGTTGTTTTGAAATTCCCTTGGATTGATACTCTTCTATGAGGACTTGGTAAGTCACTTAACATATCAGATATTTTAAAGGAAATTATTTAAAAAAATTTTTTTCCACATTAAAAAAAATGGGTTTTCTGTGTACATTGGAAGAAAATTGGGCTTTGTTTGAAATTTTAGACAGTCTGACAATGGAACAGCTATATGAGAAGATTAATGTTGATCAAATTATGCATTTTATTACTATGCTTATCCTCATTTTACCATTTAAAAAGATAGTCAATTTAAGTGCCAGGGTGACAGCTATAGAAAAACTTGTTAAACCTGTAAAAACTCAGACAGAAGAAACTAACAGTGAAGTTGCTTCAAGATTGGATCATAGGGTTACAGAAAGAAAGCCTGTTTTCACACAGTCACCCTTAGTTTGTCCAGTAACCGTACAGCAGTTGCCTGATCAAATGACTACACAAAATATTTGGGCTCCCATTGAAATGTTAGATTTACGAAGGTTTAAGGAGGCAATAGCATCTTATGGCATACATTCCCCATATGTAAAGCAAATGTTAAACTCTTGGTCAACATATAATAGGATTGTAGCACAGGACTGGCGGGAGCTGGAACAAGCTGTTCTTGAACCCAGTCAAAGGCTTCAGTGGCTAACTTGGTTCAAAGATGAAGCTAAAAACATAGAAAAACAGTGGAAGGATAAAGTAATACAAGTCTGCCAGGATCAGCTTATTGGAGAAGGTCAATATGCTTCAGCACAAACACAATGTTTATATGATGTCTAAACTCTAATTTTATGTCAAACAGCAGCCTTGAATGCATGGGACAGAGTTGAGGAACCAGGAAAAAAACTGAGTCATTTACAAAGGTTGTACAATGCCCAAAAGAATCTTTCAAAGATTTTTTACAAAGACTGGCTTCAGCAGTAAAGAGAATGGTCCTGGATTCAGAAGCTAGTAAGATAATAATTGAATACTCGGCCTTTGAGAATGCGAATGCAGCATGCAAAACAATAATCAGGCCTTTAAAGGCAAGATCTGCACCTTTGGAAGATTGGATTAGAGACACGGTTAATGTTGAAGCTCATGACCATGATGATATGTGGGTAGGAGAAGCAATTTCAAAAGGTTTGAGGAATGTTAGATGTTTTGGATGTGGAAAGCAAGGACATTTGAAAAGGGACTGTAAACAGGTCATTCCTAAAAACAATGTTTCTTCAAGGAACAATGGCAACAGAATGCCCCTTCCTTCTGGAGTATGCAGAAGGTGTGGTAAGGAAAAACACTAGACCAACAATGTAGATCAACAAGGGACAGACAGGGTAATCCTTTGCCTCAGTCTTCGGGAAACTCCCAGTGGGGCCTCATGCAGGCCCCAATAGCAAATCTACTTCAAACATTTCTTGCAGTCGTAGAGGAAACCCCTACTCAGAGCAATTAAATAACCAAATGCCTATTGGAATAAGTCATGCTGGTCAGGATGTTGAAACAGAGAGAATAGAAAATTCAGGAGAAAATATAAAGAAAATTTTTTGGCAAACTTCTATTAATGAACAAAGACCAAAATTATCGATAAAAATAAATGGTGTTTTGTTGTCTGGTCTGGTAGACACAGGTGCGGATGTTACCATAATTGACCAGAATTTTGGCATCCAACTTGGCCTCTTCAGGAGGTAAACGTTCAACTGTTAGAAATTGGGACATTATCTCAGGTGGAACAGAGTGCAAGATGGCTCGAATGTATAGGTCCAGAAGGACAGAGAGTAAAATTGAAACCATATGTAGCTAACATAGCTATGAACCAGTGGGGTCGAGACTTATTGCAACAATGGAATACTCAGATTAACATCCCTCCAATCTCAGAAACAAATCATAAACCAGCACATGTTTCTGAGAGAAATATTAGAAAGCATTATTCTGAGTGGTCACCAGCCATCCATATTATACAAGAACAGGGTACAACAACTGATGATCTTCCAAAGACATCAACAGCTCTACCTTTAAAATGGTTAACAGATAAGCCTTTATGAGTCCAGCAATGGCCATTAACAACAGAGAAACTCCAGGCTTTAGAAGAGCTGGTAGAAGAACAGTTAAATGCTCAGTATATTCAAGAATCAACCAGCCCTTGGAATTCTCCTGTATTTGTTATTAAAAAGAAATCTGGTAAATGGAGAATGGTAACAGACTTTAGAGAAATTAACAAAGTAATTCAGCCAATGGGCTCTCTACAATCTGTAATTTCTTTGCCTACTCTGTTACCAAAAGGATGGCCTCTCATAGTTATTGATTTAAAAGACTGTTTCTTTTCAATACCCTTACAAGAAAAAGACAGAGAAAGATTTGCTTTCAAAGTGTCTACTTATAATAATTCTCAATCGGTTAAAGATTTCAATGGAGGGTCCTCCCACAGGGAATGTTGAATAGCCCAACTCTGTGCCAATATTTTGTACAACAGCCATTGGAAATGATACTTAAAAATTTTCTAAATCTATAATTTATCATTATATGGATGATATTTTACTAGCTGACTCAAATGCAGATACATTAGAAAGAATGTTTGAAGAGGTAAAGAAAATTTTGCCTTGCTGAGGATTACAAATTGTTCCTGAAAAGATACAAAGAGGAGATTCTATTAATTATTTAGGATATAAAATAGAGTTACAAAAAATTAGACCCCAAAAGGTGCAAATTAGGAGAGATAGATTACAGACACTTTATGACTTTCAAAGATTATTTGGAGATATTTCTCATCTATGAACTAATGTTGGGGTAAAAAATGATGAACTTCATAATTTGTTCAAAACCTTAGAAGGTGACAAGGACTTAAATAGTCCAAGAGAATTATCACCTGAAGCTGAGAAAGAATTGGCCTTGGTAGAAAAGAAAGTACATGAAGGGCACGTGGATCGTATTGATCCAAAGCTGGATTGCATTTTGGTTATTTTACCTTCTAGGCATTCTCCTACAGGAATATTAATGCAGAGGGAAGATATTATATTAGAATGGATATTTTTACCAAATAAACCAAATAAAAAGTTAAAAACTTATGTGGAAAAAATCTCTGACTTGATTTAGAAAGGAAAATTGAGACTTCGTCAATTAGCAGGAATAGACCCAGCAGAAATTGTCATACTTTTAAGTAAGGAGGACATTGGAAAAATTATGGACAGAAAGTGAACCTTGGCAAAGAGCTTGCAGTAATTATTTGGGAGAAATTAACAGCAAATATCCCAAAAGCAATAGAATTGTTCTTATAAAGAGAGCGGATTGGATCTTGCCTAGAATTGTATGGGAAAATCCCATATATGGAGTTTGTACATTTTATACAGATGCCAACAAACAAGGAAAGACAGGTTACAAATCAGTAAATTTAAGTAAAGTGGTTCAAAGTTCTTATAATTCAGTTCAAAAATCAGAATTGTATGCTATTCTGTTGATATTAATGGATTTTTCAGAACCTCTCAACATAGTAACTGACTCTCAGTATGCTGAAAGAGTAGTATTACATAATGAGACTGCAGAATTTATCCCTGATGCTTCAGAATTAACTTCACTATTTATTCAATTACAAGATACAATCAGGAAAAGGAGTCATCCTTGATATATAACTCACATTCGATCCCATACTGGTCTGCCAGGCCCTCTAGCACAAAGCAATGATGATATTGATAAGTTATTAATAGTAAATGTGCTGGAGGCCTCAGAATTTCATAAAAAAAATCATGTCAAGAGTAAAGGTTTAAAAAAGGATTTTTCCATTACCTGGCAACAAGCCAAAGAAATAGTAAAGAAATGTCCTACTTGTTCCTTCTACAATCAAACGCCATTACCAGCAGGATGTAACCCAAATGGTACTCAAAGGAATGAAATCTGTCAGATGGACGTGTTTCACTTTGCAGAATTTGGAAAACTGAAATATGTACACCACACTATCGATACATATTCAGGATTTCACTGGGCGACTGCTTTGAGTTCTGAAAAAGCTGATTCTGTAATCACTCATTTGCTAGAAGTTATGGCCATCATGGGTATACCTGCACAAATCAAAACTGATAATGCTCCATCATATGTCTCTGTTAAAATGAAACAGTTTTTTGCTTATTACAATATAAAGCATATTACAGGCATACCACATAATCCTACAGGTCAAGCAGTTATAAAAAGAGCAAACAGAACTCTAAAGTATATGCTAAATAAACAGAAAGGGGTAACAAAAAGCCCCAACAACAGACTGCATAATGCTCTATTAACTTTGAATTTTCTTAATGCCAATGAGAAAGGAACAACAGCTACAGAGAGACATTGGATAATAGAAAAAACTACAGAATTAAATCAGCCTATATACTTTAAGGATGTGCTGACCTCAGAATGGAAACCAGGGTATGTGTTACGTTGGGGATGAGGTTTTGCTTTTGTTTCTATAAGAGAAGATAAGTTGTGGGTACCATCAAAATTGATAAAGGTTCGAGTTGAACAAGAGATATCTCTTAATTAGAGGAGGTGATAGTTCTTCAACCAGCATGAACATCCACTTTAAACTAACTTATACCAGTAACACATGTTTTTCATTTAATCAGATAATAACTTGCCAAAAAAGAACATCCCCAAAATTAATCTTGGGGAAAGGTTTTTGTTTTTGTCTTTTAGGAGAATGAAGGTTAAGGAATCTGAAGAACACTGGAAAAATGAGACAACTGAAGAAAAGGGACAAATCATCTATCCCAGGAAACAGAGTGAAACGGCATATGGGTATATTTTATCTAAAAAATTTTATGTCTTCCTAAATGTTTGTTTCTGCTTTTCTATAAAGATTTAACACTATTGGTCTTCTAATAGTCCCAGTCCAATTAAAATTTAAAGGTGACTTTGGAGTTGGAGAAAGGCTCTCTCCCTCTTTAAACTCAAGCATGTGGTTAAAAGGAAAATGCAAACTCCCTGTTTCATGCAAGAATAAAAGAGCCATCTTCTGCTATGGGAAAGGAGAAAAGCCAAATTAATTAAGGGACTATTCTATTACTAATCTCAACTCTTTGATTCTATTCTGATTCTTTAAAACTTTTCTTAAAGTATAAATTTTATATCAAAATTTACAAGATTAATATATATAGATATAGATATAGATATAGATATAGATATAGATATACATTTTAAACTTTGTTAAGATATGAATGGTCATATAGAGTACTAATTAATTCTAGAAAAAAGGCTTCAATTAGCTGCATATATATGTCTTTGTGTTCGAGTCTCTTATCAGTTTTCTGTGGGAAATCACGGCCAGGCCTAACATCAACTGAAGTCTCCAGTAAGAAGTTGGGGCCCCACAACAACAACAATTCCACGTGGACAATAATAACATCAATAAGCTGACAAACATCATCTACAGAACAGCTTTGAACTACAAGGTGCTCAGAGCAATTTTGTGATGACTAGCTGAAATGATCCAGTCTCAAAGACTACTTGAATAAGGACTTGAGATAAACCCTGAACTTTGGCATTATACACAGAATGGAAAATGAAGGATATAGTTACCTTTCCTAGAATTTGACAATTAACCTAAAATTTTTCTTTCAGGATAAAGATAACTTCGCCCATACCCAGCAGGAAGCAATTTTAAGAATACGATGCCCACATTCCCAAAGAGGTGGTGTGGGGCAGATGGTTTTTTGGTCTTTTTAATGGGTTTTGGGTCTGGGATAATTTTTATTATTTAGGGGGGTTGGTTACAAGTTGTTGTCAAGGGTTAGGAAAAAGGCTAAGCAGATTAGAATTAAGGTTCTTGTTTTAAAAAAGAGAAAGAAAGAAGAAGAAGAAGACAATTACTAGTTTTAAATACTTTACATTGGATTGGATTGTTTTATATTGTATACTAATTATATATATATATTGAAATTGATATTGTTAGAAAATGCTATATGTATATTTCTAATTGAACTTATACCGTTCACTTAACAATGCAATTTTCTGATCCTTGAATGTTATTATTACCAACTATCAGGATATAAAGAAATGATAGTTAGTAGTTAGACATTACAATAGAACTTGTAGTCATATTAGATATGTTTTAAAAATTGAGCAGATATATTTTAGATAGGTCATCTTCAAACCTTTCAGAGAACTACAGAATATGGCACTTAAAATGTTTTAATAACTTAGAAAATTTTTCTTTTTTGTTATGACTATGAGACATGTCGGCTTCTGGCAGTACCAATCTACTTCAGAGAAAATATGGGCATTGAAGAAACTGCATATGGAGTTAACTTTCATTGTGGCAAAAGTTAGCCACTGAACAACAAAGCATCCTCGAATCAACAGGACAAAATGGACATACAGGACATGAAAAAAAGGACTACTGATTCTTGATTCTTGCCAAAACAAGTGTGGTTATGGCTTTATCAAAAGGCATCTTCTGAGGTCAGGACAATATGGCACCATCCCTGACGTGGCTTTTGAAACTCGGAAAAGGTACAGTGCCCTTTTCTTTGAAGGCACCTGAACAGGCAGTGGGCCGATGGCTTCTGATGTGCAATGGAACAGCAGCTGAAACAGTTATTCTTGAAGAGTAACTTAGCTCACGCCTCTCAATAGTAGACTGGCATTTGATAGAGGGATGTGGAGAAGAACGGGATGCTGAGATGAAACCATATGTAAAAAGCCAAGAAGAATGGACAGCTAAATTAAAAAACCATCAACAATTTCCAGAATTTAAAATCCTGAATCATGACATGACACTAGTGGAATTCAGGTGTTTCTCTTATATGGACTGCTCTCACTCAATGTGAGGTTGAACTGTTGACCCTGTGTACATCCTACTTCACAAATGAGTCTGTCAGATATGCTAAGCCTATAGACTAAAGATGATGCATTGCGGAAAAACCTCAGGTGACTGTCCAGGCAGCTGGCTGTTTCTATCAACTCACAAATTTTTTGGAAGTTGCTTGCATGCACTTTCTGTTTTTATTTTTGTTAGCTAATATTATTTCCTTCTTGGGTCTCTGAGGGAGTTGAAGATTAGTGAGTTATAGTTGAAGGTTAGTTAGTTATAGTTGAAGATTAATTAGGATAGAAAATGAATTAGATACATTTTGGACTTAACAAAATAGGATAATGAAATTATTATCTCTGAATTTGTCAAATACAAATGGACTAGACATTGTTTAGACATTTATTATTTGTATATATTGTATATAGTTATTGTACATTTGAATAAAGTTTTTCTTTTGTTAGTTATAACCTTTTTCTTTTTTTCCTTTTATTAAAATAGAAAAGGGGAAATGTGGTGGTATTTTACTCATAAAGAAATGTGATATTAATTATATGTTAATAAATAAAGTTGCCTGGGGGTCAGAGCTATGAGAGCCATAGCAAGTACGTGGCGGTGGTGGCACACACTTTTAAGAACCTGGTGGGTAGTACATACAGGCAGTGACAAGGCAGTCACTTGTTTAGGTTTACAGCCAATGAGAAGGCAGAACTGCTAGACTATATAAAGGCATACTCACAGGAAGTAGACCTCTTTCGGAGAGCTCACTTGACTGAAGAGGATCACTGAAGCAGGAAGGGTGACACTCTTAGCTCTGACCTCTTGGCTTTCTTCTATGAATCAACTCTGTGAATCTTATTTAATAATACAGTTGGTTACATCTACACTATCTCGTCTTACAAGAAACACACTCTGCTTTTGAGGAAAGAGCACTGTCTACTCTGCCATGTTTTCTACAGGGCCAGAACAGTGAGTTTGCTCAGAACAAAAGAACTGTGCATCCTACACACATGGGCCATATCTAGATGAACTCTACTTAGGAAACAGACAAGAACAGTAGCCTATCTTCAGTCCAATATACTGAACGAGCTGGAACAGTCGCGAGTGCTTTATGCAACGTGTATGGCAATGGAGCGCAATAGAGACTTTCCTTACCAGAAAACAACTCTTGCTCGTAGGACCAGAAACTGCCTGTGATTCAAGTCCATTTATGAATGGGAAACAAACAGTAGTTCGCCTTACAAGAAAAACACTCTGCTTTTGAGAAGAGAACACATATATTCTACTGTGTTTCCTATAGATCCAGAACAGTGTGCTTGCTCAGAACAAAAGAACTGTGCTTCCTAAACACACGGGACATACCTAGTTCAACTCTGCTTATGAACCTGACGAGAACAGAAGCTTCTCTTCAGTTGAATACACTGTACTTGGTGGGAACAGACGAGAGTGCTATTTGCACTGTGTATGGCAATGGGAGCGCCATAGTGACTTTCCATACCAGAAAAAAAAATCTTTCTCATAGGACCAGAAAATGCATGTAATTCAACTCCGTTTATGAATGGGAAACAAACACTAGCTCACCTTACAAAAAACACACTCTGCTTTTGAAAAAAGAGCACTCATGTACTCTACTGTTTTTACTATACGGCCAGAACAATGAGATTGCACAGAACAAAAGAACTGTGATTCCCACACTCACTGGCTATCTCTAGTTCAACTCTGCTTAGGAAACTGACAAGAAAAGTAGCTTCTCTTCAGTCCAATACACTGTACTTGCTAGGAAGAGACGTGAGTGTTATTTGCACTGCGTATGGCAATGTGAGCACATTAGTGACTTTCCTTAACAGAAAACAACTCTTGCTCGTAGGACCAGAGACTGCATGTGATTCAACTATGTTTATGAATGGCAAACAAACACTAGCTGACCTTACAAGAAACACACTCTGCTTTTGAGAAAAGAGCACTCTGCTACTCTACTGTGTTTCCATTGGGCCAGAACAGTTAGCTTGCTCAGAACAAAATAAATGTGCTTCCTACACTCATGGGCCATATCTAGTTCAACTCTGGTTAGGAAAGTGACAAGAACAGTAGATTCTCTTCAGTCCAATACAGTGTGCTTGCTGGGAACATACGGGAGTGCTATTTGCACTGTGCATGGCAATGGGAGCACAATAGTGACTTTCCTTACCAGAAAACAACTCTTGCTCGTAAGACCAGAAACTGCCTGTGATTCAACTCCATTTATGAATGGGAAACAAACACTAGCTCGCCTTACAGGAAACACACTCTGTTTGAGAAAAAAGAGCACTCTTCTACTCAACTTTGTTTCCTGTAGGGCCAGAACAGTGAGCTTCCACAGAACAAAAGAACTGTACTTCCTAAACACACGGGCCATATCTAGTTCAACTCTCCATAAAAATCTGACAATAACTGTAGCTTCTCTTCATTCCAATACACTGTAATTTCTAAGAACAGACGTGAGTGCTATTTGCACTGTGCATGGCAATGGGAGCACAATTGTGACTTTCCTTACCTAAAAACAGCTCTTGATCATGGGACCAGAAACTTCATGTGATTCAACTCTGTTTATGAATGGGAAACAAACACTTGCTCTTGTTACAAGAAAGACACTCTGCTTTTGAGGAAAGAGCACTCTTCTACTCTATTGTGTTTTCTAAAGGACCAGAACTGTGTGCTTGCACAGAACAAAGAACTGTGCTTCCTACACACACGCACCTTATACAGTTCAACTGTTCTTAGAAACCTGACAAAAACAGTAGCTTCTCCTCAATCCAATACACTGTACTTGCTAGGAATAAACACAAGTGCTATTTGCACTTTGTATGGCAATAGGCGCGCAATAGCCTCTTTCCTTACAAGAAAACAGCTCCTGCTCGTACTACCAGAAACTGCATGTGATTCAACTCCCTTTATGAATACGAAACCAACACTAGCTTGCCTTACAAGAAACACACTCTGCTTTTGAGAAAAGAGCACTCTTCTACTAAACTGTGTTACCTATAGGGCCAGAACAGTGAGCTTGCTATGAACAAAAGAAGTGTGCTAACTGCACACACGTGCTATATCTAGTTCAACTCTGCTTAGGAAACTGACAAGAATAGTAACTTCTCTTCAGTCCAATACACTGTACTTGCTGGGAACTTTTGCGCGTGCTTTTTGCACTGTTTAGGGCATTGGGAGCGCAATAGTCACTTTCCTGACCAGAAAACAACTCTTGCTAGTAGGACCAGTAACTGTAGGTGATTCAACCCTGTTTATGTAGAGGAAACCAACACTAGCTCGCATTGCAAGAAAGACACTCTGATTTTGAGAAAAGAGCACTCTTCTACTCTACTTTGTTTACTAAAGGACCAGAACACTGTGCTTGCTGGGAATAGATGCGAGTGATTTTTCACTGTGTATAGCAATGAGAGAGCAATACTGACTTTCCCTACCAGAAAACAACTCTTGCTCATAGGAGCAGAAACCGCATGTGATTCAACTCTGTTTATGAATGGGAAAAAAATGCTAGTTCTCCTTTCAAGAAACACTCTGCTTTTGAGAAAAGAGCATCTTCTACACTACTGTGTTTCCTAATGGGCCAGAAAAGTGAGCATGCTCAGAACAAATGAACTGTGTTTCCTACACACACAGGCCTTATCTAGTTCAAATCTGCTTAGGAAAATGCCAAGAACAGTAGCTTCTCTTCAGTCCAATACACTGTACTTGCTGGTAAAGCACGCTAGTGCTATTTGCATTGTGTATGGCAATGTGAGCGCAAGAGTGTCTTTCCTTACCAGAAAACAACTCTTGCTCGTAGATACAGAAACTGTATGTGATGCAACTCCGTTTATGAATGGGAAACAAACACTAGCTTGCCACACAAGAAACACACTCTGCTTTTGAGAAAAGAGCACTCATCTACTCTACTTTGTTTCCTATAGGGCCAAAACAGTGATCTTTCTCAGAACAAAAGAATTGTGCTTCCTACACACACGACCATATCTAGTTCAACTCTTCTTTGGAAACTGTCAAGAACAGTAGCTTCTCCATAGTCCAATACACTGTAATTCCTGGGAACAGAAGCTAGTGCTATTTGCACTATGTATGGTAATGGGAGTGCAATAGTGACTTTCCTTATCAGAAGATAACTCTTGCTCCTAGGACTGAAATTGCAAGTGATTCAACTCCGTTTATGAATGGGCAACAAACACTAGCTCCCATTACAAGAAAAACACTCTGCTTCTGAGAAAAGAGCACTCTTCATTCTTCTGTGTTTCCTATAGTGCCAGACAGTCAACTTGCTCAGAAAAAAGAAATGTGCTTTCTGGTCACACGAGCCATATCTATTTCAACTCTACTTAGGAAACTATACAAGAACAGTAGCTTTTCTTCAGTCCAAGAGACTGTACTTTCTGGAAACAGACGCGAGTACTATTTGCCCTGTGTAGGGCAATGGGAGTGTAATAGTGACTTTCCTTAGCAGAAAACAACTCTTTCTCATAGGACCAGAAATTGCATGTGATTCAACTCCGTTTATGAATTGGAAACAAACACTAGGGCGCCCTACAAGAAACACACTCTGCTTTTGAGAAAAGACCTCTCTTCTATTCTGCTGTGTTTCCTAAAGGGCCTGTAGTGTGTGCTTGCTCAGAACAAAAGAACTTTGCTTCCTACACACATGAGACATATCTAGTTCAACTCTGCTTAGGAAACTGACATGAACAACAGCTTTCTTCAGTCCAATACACTATACTTGCTAGGAATCGACACGAGTGCTATTTGCACTGTGTATGGCAATGGGAGCACAATAGTGTTTTTCCTTACCAGAAAACAACTCTTGCACTTAGAACCAGAAACTGCATGTGATTCAACTCCGTTTATGAATGGGAAACAAACACTAACTCGCCTTACTAGAAACACACTCTGCTATTGAGAAAAGAGCACTCTTCTACACTATTCTGTTTCCTAAGGGGCAGAAAGAGTGAGCATGCTCAGAACAAAAGAACTGTGCTTCCTACACACACGGCCATATTTAGTTCAACTCTGCTTAGGAAACCGACAAGAACAGTAGCTTCTGTTTGGCCCAATACACTGTACTTGCTGGGAACAGGTGCGAGTTCTATTTGCCCTGTGTAGGGCAATGGAAGCACAGTAGTGACTCTCTTTACCAGAAATCAACTCGTGCTTGTAAAACCAGAAACTGCATGTGATTCAACTCCGTTTATGAATGGGAACAAACACTAGCTCACTTTACAGGAAAAAAACACATTCTGCTTTTGAGAAAAGAGCACTCTTCTACTCTACTGTGTTTCCTATAGGGACAGAAGAGTGATCTTGCTCAACATAAATGTGCTTTTTAAAAAAACGGGCCATATCTAGTTCAACTCTGCTTAGGAAACTGACAAGAACACTAGCATCTCTTCAGTCCTATACACTGTACTTGCTGGGAACAGACGCGAGTGCTTTTTGCACTGTGTTTGGCAATGGGAGCGCAAAATTGACTTTCCTTTTGAGGAAACAACTCTTGCTCCTAGGACAAGAAACTGCATATGATTCATATTCGTTTATGAATGGGAAACAAACCCTAGCTCTCCTTACAAGAAACAAACTCTGCTTTTGACAAAACAGCACTCTTCTATTCTACTCTGTTTCCTAGAGGTGCAAAAGAATGAGCTTGCTCAGAACAAAAGAACTGAGCTTCCTACACACCCGGGCCATATCTAGATCAATTCTGCCTAAGAAACTGACAAGAACAGTTGCTTCTCTTCAGTCCAGTACACTTTACTTGCTGGGAACAGACGCGAGTACTATTTGCACTATGTATGGCAATGGGAGCGCAATAGTGACTTTCCTTATCAGAAGATAACTCTTGTTTCTAGGACCAGAATTTGCAAGTGATTCAACTCCGTTTATGAAAGGGAAACAAACACTAGCTCGCCTTACAAGAAACACACTCTGCTTTTGAGAAAAGAGCACTCTTCTACTCTTCTGTGTTTCCTGTAGTGCCAGACAGTCAGCTTGCTCAGAAAAACGAAACGTGCTTCCTGGACAGACGAGCCATATCTATTTCAACTCTCCTTAGGAAACTGACAAGAACAGTAGCTTTTCTTCAGTCCAAGAGTCTGTATTTTCTGGCAACAGACGCGAGTACTATTTGCCCTGTGTAGGGCAATGGGAGTGCAATAGTGACTTTCCTTAACAGAAAACAACTCTTTCTCATAGGACCAGAAATAGCATGTGATTGAACTGCGTTTATGAATTGGAAACAAACACTAGATCGCCTTACAAGAAACACACTCTGTTTTTGAGAAAAGAGCCCTCTTCTACTCTACTGTTTTTCCTATAGGGACAGAAGAGTGATCTTGCTCAACATAAAAGAACTGTGCTTTCTAAACACACGGGCCATATCTAATTCAACTCTGCTTAGGAAACAGACAAGAACAGTAGCTTCTCTTCTGTCCAATACTCTGCACTTACTAGGAACAGACGCGAGTGCTATTTGCACTGAATTGGCAATGGGAGCGCAATAGTGACTTTCCTTACCCGAAAAAGACTCTTGCTCAGAGGACGAAAAACTGCATGTGATTCAACTCCGTTTGTTAATGGGAAACAAACAGTAGCTCGCCTAATGAAAAAACTCACTCTGCTTTTGAGAAAAGACCACTCTTCCATCTACTCTGTTTCCTATAGGTCCAGAAGTGTGAGCTTGATCAGAGCAAAAGAACTGTGCTTCCAAACACATGGGCCATATCTAGTTCAACTCTGCTTAGTAATCTGACAAGAATAGTAGCTTCTCTTCGGTCCAATACACTGTACTTGCTGGGAACAGGTGCGAGTGCTATTTGCTCTATGTAGGGCAATGTGAGCACAATAGTGACTCTCCTTAAAAGAAATCAACTCTTGCTCATAAAAACAGACACTGCATGTGATTCAACTCGGTTTATGAATGGGAACAAACACTAGCTTGCTTTAGATGAAAAACACACTCTGCTTTTGAGAAAAGAGCACTCTTCTACTCTACTGTGTTTCCTATAGGGACAGAAGAGTGATCTTTCTCAACATAAAAGAACTGTGCTTCCTAAACACACAGACCATATCTAGTTCAACTCTGCTTAGGAAACTGATAAGAACAGTAGCATCCCTTCAGTCCAATACACTGTAATTGCTGGGAACAGACGCGAGTGCTATTTGCACTGTGTATGGCAATGGGAGCACAAAATGACTTTCCTTATGAGGAAACAATTCTTGCTCCTAGGACCTGAAACTACATGTGATTCAACTCCATTTATGAATGGGAAACAGACATTAGCTCGCTTTACAAGAAACAAACTCTGCTTTTGACAAAAGAGCACTCTTCTACTATACTCTGTTTCCAATAGGTGCAAAAGAGTGAGCTTGCTCCGAACAAAAGAACTGAGCTTACTAAACACATGAATCATATCTAGTTCAACTCTGATTCGGTAACTCACAAGAATAGTAGCTTCTCTTCAGTCAAGTACACTTTACTTGCTGGGAACAGACGCGAGTACTATTTGCACTGTGTATGCCCATGGGAGCGCAATAGTGACTTTCCTTACCAGAAGGTAACTCTTGCTCCTAGGACCAGAAACTGCAAGTGATTCAACTCTGTTTATGAATTGGAAACAAACACTAGATAGCCTTAAAAGAAACACATTCTGTTTTTGAGAAAAGAGCACACTTCTACTCTACTGTGTTTGCTATAGGGCCAGAACAGTGTGCTTCCTCAAAACAAAAGATCTGTGCTTCCAACACAAGGGCCATATCTAGTTCAATTCTGCTTAGGAAACTGACACGATCAGTAGCTTCTCTTGGGTCCAATATATTGTACTTGCTGGGAACAGACGCGAGTGCTTTTTTCACTGTATATGGCTTTGGGGTCGCAATAGTGACTTTCCTTACCAGAAAAGAACTCTTGCTCGTAGGACCAGAAACTGCATGAGAATTCAACTCCGTTAATAAATGGGAAAAAAACACTAGCTCGCTTTACAAGAAACACACTCTGCTTTTGAGAAAAGAACAGTCTTCTACTCTGATGTGTATCCTATAAGGCCAGAACAGTGAGCTTGCTCAGGACAAAAAACTGTGTTTCCTACACACGAGTCATATATGGTTCAACTCTGCTTAGGAAACTGACAAGAACAGTAGCATCTCTTCAGTCCAATACACTGTACTTGCTGGGAACAGATGTGAGTGCTATTTTCAATGTGTATGGAAATGGGAGCTCAATAGTGACTTTCCTTACCAGAAAACAACTCTTGCTCATAGGACCAGAAACTACATGTGATTCCATTCCATTTATAAACAGGAAACAAACACTAGCTCACCTTAAAAGAAACACACTCTGGTTTGGAGAAAGAGCATTCTTCTACTCTACTGTGTTTCCTATAGAGCCAGAACAGTGAGCTTTCTCAGAACAAAAGAACTGTGCTTCCAACACACACGGGCCATATCTAGTTCAACACTGCTTAGGAAACTGACAAGAACAGTAGCTTCTCTTCAGTCCTCTGCACAGTATTGGCTGAGAACAGATGCGAGTGCTATTTGCACTGTGTATTTCAATTAAAGTGCATAAGTGACTTTCCTTACCAGAAAACAACTCTTGTTCGTAGGACCAGAAATTGCATTTGATTCAACTCTGTTTATGAATGGGAAAAAAACACTAATTCTCCATACAGAGAAAACACTCTGATTTTGACAAAAGAACACTTGTCTACTCTACTGTGTTTCCTTAGGGCCAGAACAGTGAGCTTGCTCAGAACAAAAGAACTGTGTTTTCTACACACGGGCCATATCTAGTTCAACTCTGCTTACAAAACTGAGAGACAGAGAGACAGAGAGAGACAGATACACAGAGAGAATGTGTGCGTGTGTGAGAGAGAGAATGTGTCAGTCCAATACACTGTACTTGCTGAAAACAGACACGAGTGCTATTTGCACTGTGTTTGGCAATGGGAGCGCAAAATTGACTTTCCTTATGAGGAAACAACTCTTGCTCCTAGGACCAGAAACTGCATGTGATTCATATCCGTGTATGAATGGGAAACAAACACTTGCTCGCCTTAAAAGAAAAATGCTCTGCTTTTGAGAAAAGAGTTCTCTTCTATTCTACTGTGTTTCCTATAGGGCCAGTGCAGTGAGCTTGCTCAGAGCAAAGAACTGTGCTTCCTACATACACTGGCCATATCTAGTTCAACTCTTGCTTGGAAACTGACAAGAACTGTAGCTTCTCTATAGTCAAATACTGTGTAATTGCAGGGAACAGACGCTAGTGCTTTTTGCAATGTGTATGTCAATGGGAGCACAATAGTGACTTTCCTTACCAGAAAAAAACTGTTGCTCATGGACCAGAAACTCCATGTGATTCCACTATGTTTATGAATGGGAAAAAAACACTAGCTCGCCTTACAAGAAACACAATCTGCTTTTGAGAAAAGAGCATTAATCTACTCTGCTGTGTTTCCTATAGGGCCAGAAGAGTGAGCTTGCTCAGAACAAAAGAAATGTGCTTCCTACACACATGGGCCATATCAAGTTCAGCTCTTATTAAGAAAATGACAAGAACAGTAACATCTCTTCATTCTAATACACTGTACTTGCTGGGAACAGACGCAAGTGCTACTTGCACTGTGTATGGCAAAGAGAGCGCAATAATAATTTGCCTTAACAGAAAACAACTCTTGCTCCTAGGACCAGAATCTGCATTGGATTCAACCCCGTTTATGAATGGGAAACAAACACTAGCTCGCCTTACAAGACACACACTGTTTTTAAGAAACGGGCATTCTCTACTCTAATGTGTTTCCTATAGGGCCAGAACAGTGAGCTTGCACAGAACAAAAGAACTGTGCTTCCTACACACACGTGCCATATCTAATTAAACTTTGCTTAGGAAACTGACACGAATAGTAGCTTCCCTTTAGTCCAATACACTGTATTTTCTGGGAACAGATGTGAGTGCTATTTTCACTGTCTATGGCAATGGCAGCATAATAGTGACTTTCCACACCAGAAAACAACTCTTGTTCGTAGGACCAGAAACTGCATGTGATTCTCCTCCGTTTATAAACAGGAAAGAAAAACTAGCTCACTTACAAGAAACACACTCTGCTTTTGAGAAAGGAGTACTCTTCTACTCTTCTGTGTTTCCCATAGTGCCAGAACAGTGAGCTTGCTCAGAACAAAAGAACTGTGCTTCCTACACTCTCAGGCCATATCTAGTTCAACTCTGCTTAGGAAACTGACAAGAACAGTAGCATCTCTTCAGTCCCATACACTGTACTTGCAGGGAACAGACACAAGTGCTACTTGCACTGTGTATGACAATGTGAGCACAATAGTGACTTTCCTTACCAGAAAAAAACTCTTGCTCATAGGTCCAGAAATTGCATGTGTTTCAACTCCATGTTTGAATGGGAAACAAACACTAAATTGCCTGACATGAAACATACTCTGCTTTTGAGAAAAGAGCACTCTTCTACTCTACTGTGTTTCCTAAAGGGCCAAAAGAATGAGCTTGCTCAGAAAAAAAGAACTGTGCTTCCTACACACACCAGCCATATCTAGTTCAACTCTTCCATGGAAACTGAAAAGATCAGTAGCTTCTCTATAGTCCAATAGAGTGTAATTGCAAGGAACAGACCCTAGTGTTTTTTGCACTGTGTATGGCATTGGGAGTACAATAGTGACTTTCCTTACGTGAAAACAACTGTTACTCATAGGACCACAATCTGCATGTGATTCCACTATGTTTATGAATGGGAAACAAACACTAGCTCACCTTATTAGAAACACAATCTGCTTTTGAGAAAAGAGCACTCTTCTACTCTGCTGTGTTTCCTATAGGGCCAGAACAGTGAGCTTGCTCAAAACAAAAGAATTATGCTTCCTACACACACCGGCCATATCTAGTTCAACTCTTCCTTGGAAACTGAAAAGATCAGTAGCTTCTCTATAGTCCAATAGAGTGTAATTGCAAGGAACAGACACTAGTGCTTTTTGCACTGTATTTGGCATTGGGAGTACAATAGTGACTTTCCTTACCTGAAAACAACTGCTACTCGTAGGACCATAATCTGCATGTGATTCCACTATGTTTATGAATGGGAAACAAACACTAGCTCGCCTTACAAGAAACACAATCTGCTTTTGAGAAAAGAGCACTCCACTACTCTGATGTGTTTCCTATATGGCCAGAACAGTGAACTTGCGCAGAACAAAAGAACTTTGCTTCCTGCACACACATGCCATATCTAGTTCAGCTTTGCTTAGGAAACTGAGAATAACAGTAGCTTCTCTTTAGTTCAATAAGCTGTAATTGCTGGGAACAGATGTGAGTGCTATTTTCACTGTGTATGGAAATGGGAGCACAATAGTGACTTTCCTTATCAGAAAACAATTCTTGCTTGTAGGACCAGAAACTGCATGTGATTAAATTCTTTTTTTTTTTTTTTTTTTTTTTTTGGTTTTTGGTTTTTGGAGACAGGGTTTCTCTGTGTAGCTTTGCGCCTTTCCTGGAACTCACTTGGTAGCCCAGGCTGGCCTCGAACTCACAGAGATCCGCCTGGTTCTGCCTCCCAAGTGCTGGGATTAAAGGCGTGCGCCACCACCGCCCGGCTAAATTCTGTTTATGCATGGGAAACAACCACTAATTCTCCGTACAAGGAAAACACTCTGCTTTTGAGAAAAGAGCACTTATCAACTCTACTGTGTCTCCTTAGGGCCAGAACAGTGAGCTTGCTCACAACAAAAAAACTGTGTTTCCTACACATGGGCCATATCTAGTTCAACTCTGCTTAGGAAACTGACAGGAACAGTAGCATCTCTTCAGTCCAATACACTGTACTTGCTGGGAACAGATGCGAGTGCTATTTTCACTGTGTATGGCAATGGGAGCACAATATTGACTATCCATACAAGAAAACAACTCTTGCTCGTTGGACCAGAAACTGCATGTGATTCCACTCCATTTACAAACAGGAAACAAACACTAGCTCGCCTTACAAAAAACACACGCTGATTTTCAGAAAAGAATACTTTTCTACTCTACTGTGTTTGCTATAGGGCCAGAACAGTGAGCTTGCTCAGAACAAAAGAACTGCTTCCTACACACTCAGGTCATATCTAGCTCAACTCTGCTTTGGAAACTGACAAGAACAGTAGTATCTCTTCAGTCCAATACAGTGTAATTTCAGGGAACAGACGCGAGTGATTTTTGCATTGTGCATGGAATTAGGAACTCAATAGTGACTTTCCTTACCAGAAAACAACTCTTGCTCGTAGGACCAGAAACTGCATGTGATTCAACTCTGCTTATGAATGGGAAACAAACACTACCTCGCCTTACAAGAAACACAATATGTTTTTTAGAAAAGAGCCCTCTTCTATTCTACTGTGTTTCCTATAGGGCCAGAATAGTGAGCTTGCTCAGAACAAAAGAACTGTGCTTCCTACACACACGTGCCATATCTAATTCAACTTTGCTTAGGAAACAGACAAAAATAGTAGCTTCTCTTCAGTCCAATACACTGTACTTGCTGAGAACAGATGCGAGTGCTATTGTCACTGTGTATGGCAAAGGGAGCAAAATAGTGACTTTCCTTACTAGAAAATATCTCTTGCTCATAGGATCAGAAACTGCATGTGATTCAACTCTGTTTTTGAATGGAAAACAAACATTAGCTCACCTTTCAAGGAACACACTCTGCTTTGGAGAAAAGAGCTCTCTTCTACTCTACTGTGTTTCCTATAGAGCCAGAACAGCGAGCTTGCTTAGAACAAAAGAACTGTGCTTCCTACACACACGGGCCATATCTACTTCAACCCTGCTTAGGAAATTGACAAGAACACAAGTCGCTTCAGTCCAATACACTGTACTTGCTATGAACAGATGCGAGTGCTTTTGCACTGTGTATGCCATTGGCAGCACAATACTGACTTTCCTTACCAGAAAACATCTCTTGCTCATAGGACCAGAAACTGCATGTGATTCAACTCTGTTTATGCATGGGAAACAGACCCTAGCTTGCCTTTCAAGAAACACACTCTGCTTCTTAGAAAAGAGCACTAGTCTACCCTACTGTGTTTCCAAAGGTCCAGAATATTTAGCTTGCTCTGAACAAAAGAACTGTGCTTCCTACAAACGGGCCATATCTAGTTCAACTCTGCTAAGAAAACTGAAAATAACAGTACATTCTCTTCAGTCCAATACACTGTACATGCTGGGATTAACCCGAGTGCTATTTGCACTGTGTATGGCAATGGGTGCACAATAGTGACTATCCTTACCAGAAAACATCTCTTTCTCCTAGGAACAGAAACTGCATGGGACTCAACTCTGTTTATGAATGGGAAACAAACACTAATCACCTTACAAGAAACACACTCTGCTTTTGAAGAAAGAGCACTCTTCTACTCTAATGTGATTCGTATAGAGCCAGAAGAGTGAGCTTGCTCAGAACCAAAGAACTGTGCTTTTAACACACGGGCCATATCTAGTTTAACTATTCTTAGAAAAGTGACAAGAACAGCAGATTCTCTTCAATCCAAAAAAAATGTGCTTGCTGGGAACAGACACGAGTGCTATTTGCAATGTGTATGGCAATGGGAGCACAATAGTGACTTTCCTTACCAGAAAACAACTCTTGATTGTAGTACCAGAAACTACATGTAATTCAACTCCGTGTATGAATGGGAAACAAACACTACCTCGCCTTAAAAGAAACACACTCTGGTTTTGAGAAAAGAGCAATCTACTTCTCTACTGTTTTTCCTATAGAACCAGAACAGTGAGCTTGCTCAGAACAAAAGAACTGTGCTTCCTACAAATGGGCCATATATAGTTCAACTCTGCTTTGGAAACAGACAAGAACAGCAGCTTCTCTTCAGTCCAATAAACTGTACTTTCTCAGAATAGATGCGAGAGCTATTTGCACTGCATATGGCAATGGGAATGCAACAGTAACTTTCCTTAAGAGAAAATAACTCTAGCTCGTAGGACCAGAAACTGCATGGGCTTCAACTACATTTATGAATGGGAAACAAACAATAGCTCGCCTTACAAGAAACACACTCTGCTTTTGAGAAAAGAGCACTCTTCTACTCTACCATATTTCCTGTAGTGCCAGAAGAGAGAGCTTGCTCAGAACAAAAGAACTGTGCTTCCAAAACACTCGGGCCATATCTAGTTCAACTCTGCTTAGGAAACTGACAAGAACAGTAGCTTCTCTTCAGTCTAATGCACTGTACTTGCTGGGAACATACAAGAGTGCTGTTTGCACTGATCATGGCAATAGGAGCACAATAGTGACTTTCCTTTCCAGAAAACAACTCTTGCTAATAGTACCAGAAACTGCATGTGATTCAACAATGTTTGTGCATGGGAAAAAAAACACTAGCTCGTTTTACACGAAACACACTCTCCTTTGTGAAAAGAGCACTCTTCTATTGTACTCTGTTTCCTATAAGGCCAGAACAGTGAGCTTGCTCAGAACAAAAGCACAGTGCTTACTACACAAACACAGGCCATATCTAGTTCAATTCTGCTTAGGAAAATGACAAGAACAGTAGCTTCTATTCAGTCCAATACAATGAACTTGTTAAGAACAGATGAGGGTGCTATTTATATGTGTATGGCAATGGGAGCTCAATAGTGACTTTCCTTACCAGAAAACAGCTCATGCTAGTAGGACTAGAAACTGCATGTGATTCAACTCCATTGATGAATGGGAAAGAAACACTAGCTCACCTTACCAGAAACACACTCTACTTTGGAGAAAAGAGCACTCTTCTACTCTACTGTGTTTCCATAAAGCCAGAACTGTTAGCTTGTTCAGAAAAAAAAGAACATTGCTTCCCACGCACACGGGCAATAAATAGTTCAACTCTGCTTAGGTTACTGACTAGAACATGAGCTTCTCTTCAGTCCAATACACTGTACTTGCTGGGAACAGACGTGAGTGCTATTTGCACTGTGTATGTCAATGGGAGCACAATAGTAACTTTCCTTACCAGAAAAAAAATCTTGCTCGTAGGAACAGAAACTGCATGGAACTCAACTCCAATTGTGAATGAAAAACAGACACTAGCTAGACTTACAAGAAACAAACTCTGCTTTTGAGAAAAGAGCACTCTTCTACTCTACTGTGTTTACTTTAGGGCCAGAAGAGTGAGCTTGCTGAGAACAAAAGAACTGTGCTTCCTACACACACAGGCCATATCTACTTCATCTCTGCATAGGAAACTGACAAGAACACTAGCTTCTCTTCAGTCCAATACACTTTACTTGCTGGAAACAGACGAGAGTGCTGTTTGCAGTGTGCATGGCAATGGGAGCGCAATAGTGACTTTCCTTTCAAGAAAACAACTCTTGCTCAGAGGACCAGAAACTGCATGTGATTCAACAGTGTTAATGAATGTGAAACAAACAGTTGCTCGTTTTACAAGAAACATACTCTGCTTTTGATAAAGAGCACTCTTCTAATCTACTATGTTTCCTGCAGTCCAGAACAGTGAGTTTGCTCAGAACAAAAGAATTGTGCTTCCTACACACACGAGCTATATCTAGTTCAACTCCTCTCAGGAAACTGACAAGAACAGGAGTTTCTCTTCAGTCCAATACACTGTACTTGCTGGGAGCAGACCTGAGTGCTATTTGCACTGTATATAGCATTGGGAGCACAATAGTGACTTTCCTTACCAGAAAACATCTCTTGCTCATAGGACCTGAAACTGCTTGTAATTCAACTCGGTTTTAGAATGGGAAACAATTATCAGCTCGCCTTACCAGAAACATACTCTGCTTTTGAGAAAAGTGCGCTCTCTACTCTACTGTGTTTCCTATAGGGCCAGAACAGTGAGCTTGCTCAGAACAAAAGAACTGTGCTTCCTACAAACATGAGCCATATCTAGTTCAATTCTGCTTAAAAAACTGAAAAGAATAGTAGCTTCTCTTCAGTCCAATACTCTGTACTTCCTGGGAACAAATGTGAGTGCTATTTGCACTGAGTATGGGAAAGGGAGCACAAGAGTGACTTTCCTTACCAAAAAGCAACTCTTGCTGGTAGGAACAGAAACTGCATGTGATTCAACTCCATTTATGAATACGAAACAAACACCAGCTCGCGTTACAAGAAACACACTCTGCTTTTGAGAAAAGAGCATTCTTCTACTCTACTGTGTTTCTTATAGGGCAGAACAGTGAGCTTGCTCAGAACAAAAGAACTGTGCTTCCTACACACATGGGCCATATCTAGTTCAACTCTGCTTAAGAAACTGACAGGAACAGTAGCTTCTCTTCAGTCCCATACTCTGTAATTGTTTGGAACAGATGCGAGGGCTATTTGCACTGTCTATGGCAATGGGAGCTCAATAGCGACTTTCCTTACCAGAAAACAACTCTTGCACGTACAACTAGAAATTGCATTTGATTTAACACCATTTATAAATAGGAAACAAACATTAGCTAGCCTTACAAGAAACACACTCTCCTTTTGATAAAAAAAAGCACGCTTCCACTCTACTTTGTTTCCATAGGGCCAGAACAGTGAGATTGCTCAGAACAAAAGAACTGTGGTTCCTACACACAAGGACCATATATACTTCAACTCTGCTTATGAAAACAACAAGAACTGTACGTTCTCTTCAGGCCAATATACTGTTGTTGCTGGGAACAGACGCGAGTGCTATTTTTACTCTGTATGGCAATGGAATCGTGATAATGACTATACTTACCAGAAAAAACTCTTGCTCGTAGGACAGGAAACTGCATGTGATTCAACTTCATATGAATAGGAAACAAACACTAGCTTGCCTTACAAGAAACACACTCTGCTTTTGAGAAAACAGCACTCTTCTACTCTACTGTATTTCCTATAGATCCAGAAAAGTGAGTTTGCTCAGAAGGAAAGAACTGTGCTTCCTATACAAACTAGCCATATCGAGTTCAACTCTGCTTAGGAAACTGACCAGAACAGTAGCTTCTCTTCAGTCCAATACACTGTACTTGCTGGGAACAGACGCGAGTGCTATTTGCACTGTGTATGGCAGTGGGAGCTCAATAGTGACTTTACTTACCAGAAAAAAACTCTTGCTCATAGGACCAGAAACTGCATTTGATTCAACTCCGTTTATGAATGGTAAACAAACACTAACTCAACTTACAAGAAACTCACTCTACTTTTGAGAAAAGAGCACTCTTTTAATCTACTGTGTTTACTATATTTCCAGAAGACTGAGCATGCTCAGAACCAAAGAACTGTGCTGCCTACAATCGGCCCATAAGTAGTTCAACTCTGCTTTGGAAACTGACAAGAATCGTAGCTTTTCTTCAGTCCAATACTCTGTACTTTCTGGGAACATACGCGAGTGCCTTTTGCACTGTATATTGCAAGGGGAAAACAATAGTGACTTTCCTTACCAGAAAACAACTCTTGCTAGTAGAACCAGAAACTTCATGAGATTCAATTCCATTTATAAATGGGAAACAAACACTAGATCGCCTTACAAGAAACACACTCTGCTTTTGATAAAAGAGCACTCTTCTACTCTACTGTGTTTCCTTTAAGGCCAAAACAGTAAGCTTGCTCAGAATAAAAGAACTGTACTTCTTACACACAAGAGCCATATCTAGTTCAATTCTGCTTAAGAAACTGACAAGAACAGTAGCTTCTCTTGAGTCCAATACACTGTACTTGCTGGGAACAGATGAGAGTGCTATTTGCAGGGTGTATGGCAATGGGAGCACAATAGTGACTTTTCTTACCAGAAAACAACTCTTGCTTTTAGGACCAGAAATGGCATGTGATTCAAATCCGTTTATGAATGAAAAACAAATACTAGCTCGCCTTACATGAAACACTCTCTGCTTTTCAGAAAAGAGGACTCTTCTACTCTTCTGTGTTTCCATATGCCAGAGCAGTGAGCTTGCACAGAACAATAGAACTGTGCTTCCTACACACACGGGACATATCTAGTTCAACTCTGCTTAGGAAACTGACAAGAACAGACGCTTCTCTTCAGTCCAATACAGTGTATTTGCTGGGAACTGACGTGTGTGTTATTTGTACGGTGTATGGCAATGGGAGCGCAATAGTGACTTTTCTATCCAGAAAAGAGCTCTTGCTCATAGGACCAGAACCTGCATGTGATTCAACTCTGTTTATGAATGAGAAACAAACACTAGCTCGCCTTAAAAGAAACCCACTCTGCTTTTCACAAAAGAGCACTCTTCTAATATACTGTGTTTCCTATAGGGCCAGAAGAGTGAGTGAACTCCAAACAAAAGAACTGTGTTTCCTACACACATCGGCCATATCTAGTTTAACTCTGCTTAGGAAACTGACAAGAACAGTAGCTTCTCATCAGTCTAATACACTGTACTTGCTGTGAACAAACGCTTGAGCTATTTGCACTATGTGTGGCAATGGGAGCACAAGAGAGATTTTCCTTACCAGAAAAAAACTCTTGATCATAGGACCAAAAACTGCATGTGATTCAACTCCGTTTATGAATGGGAAACAAACACTAGCTCACCTTAAAAGAAACACACTCTGCTTTTGAGAAAAGAGCACTCTTCTACTCTACTATGTTTCCTATAGGGCCAGAACTGTGAGCTTGCTCATAACAAAATAACTGTTCATCCTACACACACAGAACATATCTAGTTCAACTCTGCTTAGGAAACTCACAAGACCAGTAGCTTCTCTTCAATCCAATTCACTGTACTTGCTGGGAACAGATGCGAGTACTATTTGCATTGTGTATGGCAATGGGAGCACAATAGTGACTTTTCTTACCAGAAAACAACTCTAGCTCTTAGGACCAGAAACTGCATGTGATTCAAATCCATTTATGAATGGGAAACAAATACTAGCTCGCCTTATACGATACACTCTCTGCTTTTGAGAAAAGTGCACTCTTCTACTCCTCTGTGTTTCTCTGCACCAGAGCAGTGAGCTTGCTCAGAACAAGGAACTGCGCTTCCTACACACACGGGCCATATCTAGTTCAACTCTGCTTAGGAAACTGACAAGAACAGAAGCTTCTCTTCAATCCAATACACTGTACATGCTGGGAAACGACGTGAGCGTTATTTGCACGGTGTATGGCAATGGGAGCGCAATAATGACTTTCCTTACCAGAAAATAACTCTTGCTAGTAGGACCAGAAACTACATGAGATTCAACTTCGTTTAAATGGGAAAAAAACACTAGCTTGCCTTACAAGAAATACACTCTGCTTTCTACAAAAGAGCACTATTTTACTCTACCGTTTTTCCAATTAGGGCCCAAAGAGTGAGCTTGCTCAGAACAAACGATCTGTGCTTCTTACACACGGGCCATATCTATTTGTATTTCAATGGGATAGCAATAGTGACTTTCCTTACCAGAAAACAACTCTTGCTTGTAGGATCAGAATCTGCATGTGATTAAACTACGTTTATGAATGGGAAAGAAACTCTAGCTCGCCTTACAATAAACACACTCTGCTTTTGAGAAAAGAGCACTCTTTTACTCTACTGTATTTCCTATAGTGTTAGAACTGTGAGGTTACTCATAACAAAAGAACTGTGCGTCCTACACACACGGAACATATCTAGTTCAACTCCGCTTAGGAAACTGAAAAGAACTGTAGCTTCTCTTCAACCCGATACAGTGTACTTGCTGGAAACAGATGCGAGTGCTCTTTGTACTGTGTATGGCATTGGGAGCACAATAGTGACTTTCCTTAGCAGAAAACAACTCTTGCTTGTAGGATCAAAATCTGTATGTGATTCAACTTCGATTATGAATGGGAAAGAAACTCTAGCTCGCCTTACAATAAACACACTCTGCTTTTGAGAAAAGAGCACTCTTCTACTCTACTGTGTTTCCTATAGTGTCAGAACTGTGAGCTTGCTCATAACAAAGGAACTGTGCATCCTACACACACGGAACATATCTAGTTCAACTCCGCTTAGGAAACTGAAAAGAACAGTAGTTTCTCTTCAACCCAATACACTGTACTTGCTGGGAACAGATGCGAGTGGTCTTTGTATTGCGTATGGCATTGGGAGCACAATAGTGACTTTCCTTACCGGAAAACAACTCTTGCGTGTAGGACCAGAAACTGCATGTGATTGAAATCTGTTTATGAATAGGAAAGAAATACTAGATTGCCTTAAAAGAAACACATTCTGCTTTTGAGAAAAGAGCACTCTTCTACACTTCTGTGTTTCCATATGCCAGAAATGTGAGCTTTTCACATTAGAACAATAGAACTGTGCTTCCTACACACAGGCTATATCTAGTTCAACTCTGCTTAGGAAACTGACAAGAACAGAAGCTTCTCTTCAGTCCAATAGAACTGTGCTTCCTACACACGGTCCATATCTAGTTCAACTCTGAACAATGGAACTGTGCTTCCTACACACGGGCCATATCTAGTTCAACTCTGCTTCGAAAACTGACAAGAACAGAAGCTTCTCTTCAGTCCAATAGACTGTAATTGCTGGGAACAGACACAAGTGATATTTGCAAGGTGTATGGCAATGAGAGCGCAATAATGACTTTCCTTACCAGAAAACAGCTCTTGCTTGTATGACCAGAAACTGCATGTGATTGAATTCCGTTTGTAAATGAGAAACAAAAATTTGCTGGCCTTACCAGAAACACACTCTGCTTTTTCAAAAGAGCACTCTTCTACTCTACTGTGTATCCCAAAGAGCCAGAAAAGTGAGCTTGCTCAGAACAAAAGAACTGTGCTTCCTACACACGGGCCATATCGGGTTCAACTCTGCTTAGGAAACTGACAAGAACAGAATTTCTCTTCAGTCCAATACACTGTACTTGCTGGGAACAGACGCAAGTGATATTTGCACGGTATATGGCAATGGGAGCTCAACAGTGACTTTACTTACCAGAAAAAAACTCTTGCTCATAGGACCAGCAACTGCGTGTTATTCAACTCTGTTTATGAATGAGAAACAAAAACTGGCTGGCCTTACCAGAAACACACTCTGCTTTTTACAAAAAGAGCACTCTTCTACTCTACTGTGTTTCCTACAGAGCCAGAAGAGTGAGCTTGCTCAGAACAAAAGAACTGTGCTTCCTACACACATGAGCCATATACAGTTCAACTCTTCCTAGAAAACTGACAAGAACAGTAGCTTCTTTTCAGTCCAATACACTGTAATTGCTGGGAAAAGACACGAGTGCTATTTGCACTGTGTATGGCAATGGGATCGCAATAGTGACTTTCCTTATCAGAAAACAACTCTTGCTCGTAGGACCAGAAACTTCATGTGATTCAACTCCGTTTGTGAATGAGAAACAAACACTAGCTGGCCTTACCAGAAACACACACTGCTTTTTACAAAAGAGCACTCTTCTTCTCTGTACTGTTAACTATAGGGTCACAAGAGTGAGCTTGCTCAGAACAAAAGAACTATGCTTAATACACAAACGGGACATATCTACTTAAACTCTGCTTAGGAAACTGACAAGAACAGTAGCTTCTATTCAGTCCAATACACTGTACTATCTGGGAAAAGACCCGAGTGCTATTTGCAGTATGTATGACAACGGGTGCACAATAGTGTCTTTCCTTACCAGAAAACAACTCTTGCTTGTAGGGCAAGAATCTGCATGTGACTCAACTCCGTTCATTAATGGGAAACAAACACTAGCTCGCCTTACAAAAAACACAATCTGCTTTTGAGAAAAGAGCACTCTTCTACTCAACAGTGTTTTCTATAGGGTCAGAAAAGTGAGCTTGCTCAGAACAAAAGAACTGTGCTTCCTACACATATGGGCCATATCTAGTTCAACTCTGCTTTAGAAACTGACAAGTAGAGTAGCGTCTCTTCAGTCCAATAAACTGTACTTGCTGGGAACAGACTCGAGTGCTATTTGCATTGTTTATGGCAAAGGGAGCACAACAGTGACTTTCCTTACCAGGAAACAACTTTTGCTCATAGGACTAGAAACTGCATGTGATTCAACTCCGTTTATCAATGGGAAACAAACACTTACAAGAAACACACTCTGCTTTTGAGAAAAGAGCACTCTTCTACTCTACAGTGTTTTCTATAGGGTCAGAAAAGTGAGCTTGTTCAGAACAAAAG
This sequence comes from Peromyscus eremicus, assembly GCF_949786415.1. Lineage (NCBI taxonomy): Eukaryota > Metazoa > Chordata > Mammalia > Rodentia > Cricetidae > Peromyscus > Peromyscus eremicus. The sequence goes on along the minus strand of NW_026735030.1, from coordinate 63,068 downwards.
ATCTCTGCTTCCTACACACATGGACCATATCTAGTTCAACTCTGCTTAGGAAGCTGACAAGAACAGTAGCTTCTCTTCAGTCCAATACACTGAACTTTCTGGGAACAGAGGCGAGTGCTGTTTGCACTGTATAAGACAAGGGAAACACAGTAGTGACTTTCCTTATCAGAAAACAACTCTTGCTCATAGGACCAGAAACTGCATGTGATTCAAATCCGTTTATGAATGGGAAACAAATAATAGCTCGCCTTACAAGAAACACACTCTGCTTTTGAGAAAAGAGCACTCTTCTACTCTACTGTGTTTCCTATATGGCCAGAACAGTTAGTATGCTCAGAACTAAAGAACTGTGCTTCATACACACATGAGCCATATCTACTTCAACTCTGATTAGGAACCTGACAAGAAGAGAAGCTTCTCTTCAGACCAATACTCTGTACTTGGAGGGAACAGACGCGAGTACAATTTGCACTGTGTATGCAGGTGTGAGCACAATAGTGACTTTCCTTAACCGAAAAAAACTCTTGCTAGTAGGACCAGAAACTGCAAGAGATTCAACTCTGTTTAAATGGGAAAAAAACACTAGCTCGCCTTACAAGAAATACACTCTGCTTTCTACAAAAGAGCACTATTCTACTCTACTGTTTTTCCTATTAGGGCCCAAAGAGTAGCTTGCTCAGAACAAAAGAACTGTGCTTCCTACACACACGGACCATATCTAGTTCAACTCTGCATAGGAAACTGACAAGAAGAGTATCTTCTCTTCAGTCCAATACACTGTACTTGCTGGGAACAAACTCGAAAGCTATTTGCACAGTGAATTGCAATGGGAGCGCAATAGTGACTTTCCATAACAGAAAGCAACTCTTGCTTGAAGGACCAGAATCTGCATGCGATTCAACTCCATTTATGAATGGGAAAGAAACTCTAGCTGCCTTACAATAAACACACTCTGCTTTTGAGAAAAGAGCACTCTTCTACTCTACAGTGTTTCCTACAGTGTCATAACAGTGAGCTTGCTCAGAACAAAAGAACTGTGCGTCCTACACACACGGGCCATATCTAGTTCAATTCTGCTTAGGAAACTGAGAAGAACAGTAGCTTCTTTTCTATTCAATACACTGTACTTGCTGGAAACAAATGCGATAGCTCTTTGTATTGTGTATGGCATTGGGAGCACAATAGTGACTTTCCTTACTAAAAAACAACTCTTGCTTGTAGGACCAGAAAGTGCATGTGAATGAAATCCGTTTATGAATTGGAAAAATACTAGCTCGCCTTAAAAAACACACTATGCTTTTGAGAAAAGAGCACTCTTCTACTCTTCTGTGTTTCCATACGCCAGAAATGTGAGCTTGCTCAGAGCAATAGAACTGTGCTTCCTATACACGGGCCATATCTAGTTCAAATCTGCTTAGAAAACTGACAAGAACAGAAGTTTCTCATCAGTCCAATACAATGTACTTGCTGTGAACAGACGCTTGACCTATTTGCACTATGTATGGCAATGTAAGCAGAAGAGTGAGTTTTATTACCAGAAAACAACTCTTGATCATAGGACCAAAAACTGCATGTGATTAAACTCTGTTTATGAATGGGAAACAAACACTAGCTCACGTTAGAAGAAACACACTCTGCTTTTGAGAAAAGAGCACTCTTCTACTCTACTATGTTTCCTATAGGGCCAGAACTGTGAGCTTGCTCAGAATAAAAGAATTGTGCTTCCTACACACATGGGCCATATATTCTTCAACTCTGCTTAGGAAACTCACAAGACCAGTAGCTCCTCTTCAATCCAATACACTGTACTTGCCTGGAACAAACGCTAGTGCTATTTGCACTGTGTATGGATGTAGGAGCAAAATAGTGACTTTACTTAGCAGGAAAAAACACGTGCTTGTAGGACCAGAAACCTCATGTGACTCAACTCCGTTTATGAAGACGAAACAAACACTAGCTCACCTTACAAGAAACACATTCTGCTTATGAGAAAAGAGCACTCTTCTGCTCTACTGTTTTTCCATAGGGCCAGAACTGTTAACTTGCTCCAAACATAGAACTGTGCTTCCTACACACACGAAACATATCTAATTCAACTCTGCTTAGGAAACTGACAAAAGCAGTCACTTCTCTTCAGTCCAATACACTGTATTTGTTGGGAACAGACACAAGTGCTATTTGCATAGTGTATGACAATGGGAGCGCAATAATGACATTCCTTACCAGAAAACAACTCTTGCTTGTAGGACTAGAAACTGCTTGTGATTCAACTCCATTTATGTATGGGAAACAAACACTAGGTCGCCTTACAAGAAACACTCTGCTTTTGAGAAAAGTGCACTCTTCTACTCTGCTGTGTTTCCATAGGACATGAACAATTAGCTTGCTCAGAACAAAAGAAATATGCTTCATACACACACGGTACATATTCAGTTCAACTCGGCTTCGAAAACTGACAAGAACAGTAGCTTCTCTTCAGTCCAATACTCTGTACTTGGTGGGAACAGACACAAGTGCTATTTGCTCTGTGTATGGAAATGGGAGTGCAATAGTGACTTTCCTTACCAGAAAACAACTCTTGCTCATAGGACCAGAAACTGCATGTGATTCAACTCCATTTATGAATGGGAAACAAACACTAGCTCGCCTTACAAGAACACATTCTGCTTTTGAGAAAAGAAAACTCATCTACTCTACTGTGTTTCCTATAGGGCCAGAACAGTGATCTTGCTCAGAACTAAAGAACTGTGCTTCATACACACACGAGCCATATCTATTCCAACTCTGATTAGGAACCTGAGAAGAACAGAAGCTTCTCTTCAGTCCAATACTCTGTACTTGGTGGGAACAGACGCGAGTGCTATTTCAACTGTGTATGGAAGTGTGAGCACAATAATGACTTTCCTTACCAGAAAAAAAACTCTTGCTAATAGGACCACAAACTGCATGAGATTCAACTCCGTTTAAAAAGGAAAAAAACCCTAGCTCGCCTTAAAAATAACACACTCTGCTTTTTACAAAAGAGCACTATTGTACTCTACTGTTTTTCCAATAAGGGCCCGAAGAGTGAGCTTGCTCAGAACAAAAGAACTGTGCTTCCTACACACACGGGGCATATCTAGTTCAACTCTGCATAGGAAACTGACAAGAACAATAGCTTCTCTTCAGTCCAATACACTGTACTTGCTGGGAACAGACGTGAGTTCTATTTGAACTGTGTATTGCAATGGGAGCGCAATAGTGACATCCTTACCAGAAAACAATTCTTGCTTGTAGGACCAGAATCTGCAAGTGATTCAACTCCGTTTATGAATGGGAAAGAAACTCTAGCTCGCCTTACAATAAATACACTCTGCTTTTGAGAAAAGAGCACTCTTCTCCTCTACTGTGTTTCCTACAGTGTCATAACAATGAGCTTGCTCAGAACAAAAGAACTGTGCGTCCTACACACATGGGCCATATCTAGTTCAACTCTGCTTAAAAAACTGAGAAGAACAGTAGCTTCTCTTCAATTCAATACACTGTACTTGCTGGGAACAGATGAGAATGCTCTTTGTATTGTGTATGGCATTGGGAGCACAATAGTGACTTTCCTTACTAAAAAACAACTCTTGCTTGTAGGAACAGAAACTGCATGTGATTGAAATCCGTTTATGAATTGGAAAGAAATACTAGCTCACCTTAAAAAAAACACACTCTACTTTTGAGAAAAGAGCACTCTTATACTCTTCCGTGTTTCCATATCCCAGAAATTTGAGCTTGCTCAGAACAAAAGAACTGTGCTTCCTACACACGGGCCATATCGGGTTCAACTCTGCTTAGGAAACTGATAAGAACAGAATTTCTCTTCAGTCCAATACACTGTACTTGCTGGGAACAGACGCAAGTGATATTTGCACGGTATATGGCAATGGGAGCTCAACAGTGACTTTACTTACCAGAAAAAAACTCTTGCTCATAGGACCAGCAACTGCGTGTTATTCAACTCTGTTTGTGAATGAGAAACAAAAACTGGCTGGCCTTACCAGAAACACACTCTGCTTTTTACAAAAGAGCACTCTTCTACTCTACTGTGTTTCCTACAGAGCCAGAAGAGTGAGCTTGCTCAGAACAAAAGAACTGTGCTTCCTACACACACGAGCCATATACAGTTCAACTCTTCCTAGAAAACTGACAAGAACAGTAGCTTCTTTTCAGTCCAATACACTGTAATTGCTGGGAAAAGACACGAGTGCTATTTGCACTGTGTATGGCAATGGGATCGCAATAGTGACTTTCCTTATCAGAAAACAACTCTTGCTCGTAGGACCAGAAACTTCATGTGATTCAACTCCGTTTGTGAATGAGAAACAAACACTAGCTGGCCTTACCAGAAACACACTCTGCTTTTTACAAAAGAACACTCTTCTACTCTACGGTGTTTCCACAGGGCCAAAACAGTTAGCTTGCTGAGAACAACAGAACTGTGCTTCCTACACACACGGGCCATGTCTAGTTCAACTCTGCTTAGGAAACTGAAAAGAAGAGTAGCTTCTCTTCAGTCCAATACATTGTACTTGCTGGGAACAGATTGGAGTGCTATTTGCACATTGTATGAAAATGGTAGCACAATAGTGACTTTCTTTACCAGAAACCAACTCTGGCTCTTAGGAGCAGAAACTGCATGTAATTCAACTCTGTTTATCAATGGGAAACAAATACCAGCTTGGCTTACAAGAAAAGCACTCTGCTTTTGAGAAAAGAGCACTCTTCTACTCTACTGTGTTTCCTATAGGACACGATCTGTGAGCTTGCTCAGAACAAAGCACTGTGCTTCATACACACAGGGGCCATATACAGTTCAACTCAGCTAAGGAAACTGACAAGAACAGTAGCTTATCTTCAGTCCAATACACTGTACTTGCTGGAAATAGACACGAGTGCTATTTGCACTGTGTATGCCAATGGGAGCACAATAGTGACTTTCCTTACCAGAAAACAACTCTTGCTCTTAGGACAGAAACCGCATGTGATTCAACCCTGTTTATGAATGGGAAACAAAAACTAGCTAGCCTTAAAAGAAAAACATTCTGCTTTTGAGAATAGAGCACTCTACAACTCTAAAGTTTTTCCTACAGTGCCAGAACAGTGAGCTTGCTCAGAACAAAAGAACTGTGCTTCCTACACACGGGCCATATATAGTTCAACTCTGCCTAGGGAACTGATAAGAAGAGTAGCTTCTATTCCGTCCAATACACTGTACTTACTGGGAAAGACGTGAGTGCTATTTGCACTGTGTATGGCAATGGGAGCTCAATAGTGACTTTCCTTACCAGAAAACAACTCTTGCTCAAAGGACCAGAAACTGCATTTGATTCAACTCCGTTGATGAATGGGAAACAAACATGAGCTCGCCTTACAAGAAACAGACTCTGCTTTTGAGAAAAGAGCACTCTTCTACTCTTCTCTGTTTCCATACGCCAGAAAAGTGAGCTTGCTCAGAACAAAAGAACTGTGTCCTAAACACACGGACCATATCTAGGTCAACTGTGCTTAGGAATCTGACAACAACAGAAGCTTCGCTTCAGTCCAATACACTGTACTTACTGGGAACAGACGCGAGTGCTATTTGCACTGTGTATGGCAATAGAAGTGCAATAGTGACTATCCTTAAGAGAAACCAACTCTTTCTTGTAGGACCAGAAACTACATGTGATTCCACTCCGTTTGTAAATGAGAAACCAACACTAGCACACCTTACAAGAAACACACTCTGCTTTTTACAAAAGAGCACTCTTCTAATCCACTGTGTTTCCTATAGGGCCAGAAGAGTGAGCTTGCTCAGAACAAAAGAACTGTGCTTTCTACACACACGAGCCATATCTAGTTCAACTCTGCTTAGGAAACAGACAAGAACAGTAGCGTCTCTTCAGTCCAATATACTGTACTTGCTGGGAACAGACTCGAGTGCTATTTGCACTGTGTATGGCAAAGGGAGTGCAATAGTGACTTTCATTACCAGAAAACAACTCTTGCTCATAGGACTAGAAACTGCATGTAATACAACTATGTTTATCAATGGGAGACAAATACTAGCTCGCCTTAATAGAAACACACTCTGCTTTTGAGAAAGGAACATTCTTCTACTCTATGGTGTTTCCACAGGGCCACAACAGTGAGCTTGCTCAGAACAAAAGACCTGTGCTTTCTACACACATGGACCATATGTAGTTCAACTCTGCATAGGAAACTGACAAGAACAGTAGCTTCTTTTCAGGAGCCAAGTAGCCTAACTGATTGTCACTTTCCTAAGCAGAGTTGAACTACATATGGTCCATGTGTGTAAGAAGCATAGTTCTTTGGTTCTGAGCATGCTCACTCTTCTGGAAATATAGTAAACACAGTAGATTAGAAATGTGCTTTTTTCTCAAAAGTAGGACCAGAAACTGCATGTGATTCATCTCCGTTAATGAATGGAAAACAAACACTAGCTAGCCTTAAAAGAAAAACACGCTGCTTTTGACAAAAGAGCACTCTATTACTCTACTGTGTTTCCTATAGGTCCAGAACAATGAGCTCTCTCAGAACAAAAGAACTGTGCTTCCTACACACACAGGCTATATCTAGTTCAACTCTACTTAAGAAACTGACAAGAACAGTAGCTTCTCTTCAGTCCAATACACTGTACTTGCTGGGAAGAGACTAGAGTGCTATTTGCACTGTGTATGACAATGGGAGCTCAACAGTGAATTTCCTTACCAGAAAACAACTCTTATTCATAGGAACAGAAACTGCATTTGATTCAACTCCGTTTATTAATGGGAAACAAACACTAACTTGCCTTATAAGAAACACACTCTACTTTTGAGAAAAGAGCAATCTTCTACTCTACTGTGTTTCCCTTAAGGCCAAAACAGTGAGCTTGCTCAGAACAAAAGAACTGTGCTTCCTCCACAGATGAGCCATATCTAGTTCAACTCTGCTATAGAAACTGACAAGAACAGTAGCTTCTCTTCAATCGAATACACTGTACTTGCTTGGAATAGATGCGAGTGCTGTTTGTATTGTGTATGGCAATGGGAACACAATAGTGACTTTTCTTACCAGAAAACAACTCTTGCTCTTAGGAACAGAAACTGCATGTGAACCAAATCCGCTTATGAATGGGAAACAAATACTAGCTCCCCTTACAAAAAACACACTCTGCTTTCGAGAAAAGAGCACTCTTATAATCTACTTTGTTTCCTATAGGGCTAGAACAGTGAGCTTTCACAGAACAAAATAACTGTGCTTCCTACACACATGGGCCATATCTAGTTCAACTCTGCTTAGGAAACTGACAAGAACAGATGCTTCTCTTCAGTCCAATACACTGTACTTGCTGTGAACCGAATTTTGTGTTATTTGCACTGTGTATGGCTATGGGATCGCAATAGTGACTTTCCTTCCAGAAAACAACTCTTGTTCATAGGTCCAGAAACTGCATGTGATTCAACTCCATTTGTTAATGAGAAACAAACACTAGCTCGCCTTACCAAAAACCCACTCTGCTTTTTACAAAAGAGCACTCTTCTACTCTACTATGTTTCCTATATGGCCAGAAAAGTGAGCTCGCTCAGAACAAAAGAACTGTGCTTCCTACACAAAAGGATCATATCTAGTTCAACTCTGCTTAGGAAACTGAAAGGAACAGTAGCTTCTCTTCAGACCAATACACTGTACTTGCTGGGAACAGACACGAGTGCTGTTTGCACTGTGTATGGCAAGGGGAAGACAATAGTGAATATCCATAACAGAAAACAACTCTTGCTTGTAGGACCAGAAACTGCATGTGATTCAACTCTGTTTATGAATGGGAAACAAACACTAGATCGCCTTACAAGAAAAACACTCTGCTTTATTTAAAAGAGCACTCTTCTACTCTACTGTGTTTGTGTAGTGCCAGAAGAGTTACCTTGCTCAGAAAAAAGAATTGTGCTTCCTACATACACGGGGCATGTACAGTTCAACTCTGCTTTGGAAACTGACAAGAACAGTAACTTCTCTTCAGACCAATACACTGTACTAGCTAGGAACAGACGCGAGTGCTGTTTGCACTCTGTATGGCAATGGGAGCGCAATAGTGACTTTCCTTTCCTGAAAACAATTCTTGCGCGTAGCATCAGAAACTGCATGTGATTCAACTCTGTTTATCAATGGGAAACAAACACTAGCTTGCCTTACAAGAAACACACTCTAATTTTGAGAAAAGAGCGCTCATTTACTCTACTGTGTTTCCATAGGGCCAAAACAGTGAGCTAGGTCAGAGCAAAAGAAGTGTGCTTTATACACACTCAGACCATATCTAGTTCAACTCTGCTTAAGAAACTCACAAAAACAGTAGCTTCTCTTCAGTCCAATACACAGTAATTGCTGGGAAGAGACGCGAGTGTTATTTACACAGTACACGGCAATGGGAGCATAATACTGACTTTCCATACCAGATAAATACTCTTGCTCATAGGACAAGAAACTGCTTGTGATTCAACTCCGTTTATGAATGGAAAACAAACACTAGCTCGTCTTACAAGAAACACACTCTGCTTCTGTGAAAAGAGTATTCTTCTACTCTACTGTGTTTCAGTATTTCCAGAACAATGAGCTAGCTCAGAAAAAATTACTGTGCTTCCTACACACGCAGCATACACAATTCAACTCTGCTTTGGAAATTGACAAGAAGATTAGCTTCTCTTCTTCCAATACACTGTACTTTCTGGGAACAGACACGAGTGCTATTTGCACAGTATATGGCAATGGGAACATAATAGTGTCTTTCCATATGAGAAAACAACTCTTGCTCATAGGACCATAAACTGCATGTGATTCAGCTCCTTTTATTATTGGGATACAAACACTTGCTCGCCTTACAAGAAACACACTCTGCTTTTGAGAAAAGAGCACTCTTCTACTCTACTGTGTTTCCTATAGGGCCAGAAGTTTGAGCTTGCTCAGAACAAAACAACTGTGCTTCCTACACATGGCCCATATCTAGTTCATCTCTGCTTTAGAAATTGACAAAACAGTAGCTTCTCTTCAATCTAATACATTGTACTTGCTGGGAATAGACGCGAGTGCTATTTGCACTGTGTATGACAATGGGAGCGCAATAGTGACTTTCCTTACCAGAAAACAACTCTAGCTCGTAGGACCAGAAACTCATGGGATTCAACTCCATTTATCAATGGGAAACAAACACTAGCGCGCCTTACAAGAAACACACTCTGCTTTTGAGAAATGAGCACTCTTCTACTCTACTCTGTTTCAACAGGGCTGGAACAGTGGGCTTGCTCAGAACATAAGAACTGTGCTTCCTATACACACGTGCCATATTTAGTTCAACTCTGTATGGAAAACTGACAAGAACAGTATCTTCTCTTCAGTCCAATACACTGTATTTTCTGGGAACAGACGCGAGTGCTATTTGCACTGTATAAGGCATTGGGAATATAATAGTGACTTTCCTTACCAGAAAACAACTCTTGCTCATAGGAACAGAAATTGCATGTGATTCAACTCCGTTTATGAATGGGAAACAAATACTAGCTTGCCTTACAAGAAACACACTTTACATTTGAGAAAAGTGCACTCTTCCACTCTGCTCTGTTTCTTATTGGGCCAGAACAGTGAGATTGCTCAGAACAAAAGAACTGTGCTTCCTACACACAGGGGCATATCTAGTTCAACTGTGCATAGGAAAATGACAAGAACAGTAGCTTCTCTTCAGTCCAATACACTGTACTTCTTTGGAACAGATGCGACTGCTATTTGCACTGTGTATGACAATGGGAGCACAATAGTGACTTTCTTTACCAGAAAACAACTCTTTCTCGTAGGACCAGAAATTGCATTTGATTCAACTTCGTTTTTCAATGGGAAACAAATACTAGCTCACCTTACAAGAAACACTCTCTGCTTTTGAGAAAAGAGCACTCTTCTACTCTACTGTATTTCCACAGGGCCAGAACAGTGTGCTTGCTCAGTACAAAAGAACTGTGCTTCCTACACACACGGACCATTTGTAGTTCAATTCTGCTTAAGAAACTGACAATAACAGTAGCTTCTCTTCAGTCCAATACACTGTACTTGCTGGGAACAGACATGAGTGCTATTTGCTCTGTATATGGCAATGGGATCATATTAGTGCATTTCCTTACCAGAAAACAACTCTTGCTCATAGGACAAGAAACTGCATGTGATTTAACTCCTTTTATGAATGGCAAACAAACACTAGCTTGCCTTACAATAAACACACTGGAAACCAACTTCTTCTTGGGACCTTATTTCAGTTACAAGAGGGTACAGTAAGCCTAGCACAAATAGACGTTTTTGCTTTAGCTCCTATCCTTTGACAGCCCATAATCATGGGCTATCCTTACCTCTAAACAAAGCCTTCACCCCTCCGGGTAGGGCGAATCGAGAATGGCCCTCGGGAAAAACATGGGGACTCTGCTGGTATCTTGATGGCACAGATAAAGGAGTCATTTTCAAGATCTTGCTAACAATAGAAAACCTGTTCCCAAAGTCAGTAGGGCCCAATTTAGTTCTCTCTGACCAAAAGGTTCCCTCCAATCATGAAAAGGTGCCATGACCTTCTCCTCCTCCCCCATCACCTCATCCTCGTCACTTTCCCTACCATACAAGCACTGTGACTACCATCGTAGACACCAGGAACGGCACTCTCCTTACTCCTTTTGGAGGAACAGGAGATAGATTGTTTAATTTGGTCCAGTGAGCTTATCTGGCCCTAAATGCCACAAATCCAAACCAAACCTTGCCTGCCTTGCTCTACCTTGCCTCCAGTCCTCCTTATTATGAAGGAATCACCTTTCAGTCTACTGCCAATAACCTCACTTCTCCGAGCAGTAGGTGTCAGACTAAGCCACTTAAACTAACACTCCCTGAAGTCTCCGGACAAGGTTCTTGTTTGGGCAAAATTCCATCAACCCATAGTCACCTCTGTAAACAAACTCTGACACCCTATAAAGGGAGCTATTATCTCGAAGACCCCAACGGGTCCTACTGGGCCTGTAACACAGGATTGACCCCTTGCATATCTGCTCAGATATTTGATGATTCCCATGAATTTTGTGTGATGGTTCAGTTATGGCCTCGTGTCACTTTTCATCAAGAAAGCTCAGTGATGGAATTCTTCGAGCAGAGAGGCAGACACACTCGAGAACCTGTGTCTATGACTATTGCCCTCTTTTTAGGTATTGGGGGCATCACTGCAGGAATTGGTACAGGAACCACTGCCCTCATGCAGTGCAAACACCTTATGCAGTTACACATGGCTATGACTACTGACCTAGAGGCCATAGAAAGATCCATTTCTGCCCTTGAGAAGTCTTTAACCTCGCTCTCTGAGGTTGTGTTACAAAACAGAAGAGGTCTGGATTTACTATTTTTAAAGGAGGGGGGATTATGTGCAGCCTGAAGGAAGAATGCTGCTTTTATGCCGATCACACTGGGGTAGTCAGAGAATCAATGGAGAAACTAAGAGAAAGATTGACACAAAGAAAACGTGATTTTGAAAATCAAAACAATTGGTTTGAGGGCTGGCTAAAGGGATCCCTTTGGCTTTCTACTCTGATCCCTACCCTCTTGGCCCCCTTGATCATTTTCCTTCTCCTCCTCACCTTTGGTCCTTGGGCTTTTCAATGACTAACACAATTCATCAAATATCAGATCGATTCGGCCCTAGCAAAAATTGCTTCACTACACTACCATCGGATAAAAACTGGAGAGGAAACTATTGAAACAGGTGAAAGGCTCAGGTTCAGCGGTCTACAAACCTAAAAAACCCCTACAACTAAAAGCTAGAGGGTACTCAATGACAGGAATAGTATGAGGCCTGGGCTGGGAGCACAACGTACAGAGGTCGCCAGAGACCGGCATAACATGGCACGTTGCTAGACAGGATGCAGCCCATATAGCCTACGACAGGGGCCTTCTTGATTTATGACCAAAGCCTGCTTTGGCCATTTTATAGACAGAAGGGGGAATTGTCAGGAGCCAAGTAGCCTAACTGATTCTCATGGGAAAAAGCTGTGTAACTAACCTTCCGTTAACACTTTCAATAGCAACCATTTTTCAACAAGTCCACAGTATGTACCTTTTGATTGACTCCCTGAAACATAATGGTTTGCTGTATGGTCCGTTGATCAAGCCCTGGAACAAAGAGACCTTTCCCTGAACCCTACCTTACCCTAACTTCCTCCTAGTAACTTTCCATACCCCTATCTACTTCTCCTAGCTCCGAGCATATGTAATCCTGACTCCCCTTGCAATAAACGAGAACTTGACGCAACTCAGACTGACTTTGTCTTCCTTTACGCACCTAGTCTCCTTTCTCACTCGCCACATTGATCTTTCAGGAGGTGCCTCCTCGTGTCTCATCAAATAACCTGGCCCACAGGATGGGCCAGCTTCTCTTCAGTCCAATAAACTGTATTTGCTAGGAACAGACTCATGTGCTATTTGCACTTATAATGGCAAGGGAAGCGAAAGAGTGACTTTCCATACCAGAAAACAACTTTTGCTTGTAGGAACAGAAACTGCATGTGATTCAACTCCGTTTATGAATGGGAAACAAACAATAGCTCGCCTTACAAGAAACACACACTGCTTTTGAGAAAAGAACACTCTTCTACTCCACTGTGTTTCCATAGGGCCAGAACAGTTAGCTTGCTCAGAACAAAAGAACTGTGCTTCCTACAGACACTGGCCATATCTAGTTCAACTCTGCTTAAGAAACTGACAAGACCAGTAGCTTCTCCTCAGTCCAATACACTGTAATTGCTCTGAAAAGACGCAAGTGCTATTTGTACAGTATATGGCAATGGGAACATAATAGTGACTTTTCATAAAAGGAAGCAACTCTTGCTCATAGGATCAGAAATTGCATGTGATTCAACTCCGTTTATGAATAGGAAACAAACACTAGCACGCCTTACAAGAAACACACACTGCTTTTGAGAAAAGAGCACTCTTCTACTCCACTGTGTTTCCTATAAGGCCAGAAAAGTGAGCTTACTCAGAACAAAAGAACTGTGCTTCCTACACAAACGGATCATATATAATTCATCTCTACTTAGGAAACAGACAAGAACAGTAGCTTCTCTTCAGTCCAATACACTGTACTTGCTGGGAACAGACGCGAGTGCTATTTGCACTGTATATGGCAATGGGAGGGCAATACTGACTTTCCTTACCAGAAAACAACTCTTGCTCATAGGACCAGAAACTTCAAGTGATTCAACTCCATTTATGAATGGGAAACAAACACTAGCTTGCCTTACAAGAAACACACTCTGCTTTTGTGAAAAGAGCACTCTTCTACTATACTGTGTTTCCGTAGGGCAAGAACAGTTAGCTTGCTCAGAACAAAAGAACTTTATTCCAACACACAGGGGCATATCTAGTTCAACTCTGCTTAGGAAAATGACAAGAACAGTAGCTTCTCTTCAGTCCAATACACTGTGCTTGCTGGGAACAGACGCGAATGCTATTGTGCAGTGTATGACAATGGGAGCGCAATAGTGACTTACCGTACTAGAAAACAACTCTAGCTCGTAGGACCAGAGACTGCATGTGATTCAACTCCGTCTATAATTGGGAAACAAACACTAGCTCGCCTTACAAGAAACACGCTCTGCTTTTGAGAAAAGAGCACTCTTCTACTCTATTGTGTTTCCTAAAGGGCACGAACTGTGAGCTTGCTCAGAACAAAAGAACTGTGCTTCCTACACACATGGGGCATATCTAGTTCAACTCTGCTTTGGGACCTGACAAGAAAAGTAGCTTCTCATCAGTCCAATACACTGTACTTGCTGGGAACAGACGAGAGTGCTATTTGCACTGTGAATGGCAATGGGAGCAAAATAGTGACTTTCCTTACCAGAAAACAACTCTTGCTCATGTAAACAGAAACTGCATTTCATTCATCTAGGTTTATGAATGGGAAGCAAACACTAGGTGCCCTTTCAAGTAACACACTCTGCTTTTGAGAAAAGAGCACTCTTTTACTCTACTGTGTTTCCTATAGGGCCAGAACAGTGATCTTGCTGAGAACAAAAGAAATGTGCTTCGTACACACACGGTCCATACATAGTTCAACTCTGCCTAAGAAACTGACAAGAACAGTAGCTTCTCTTCAGTCCCATACACTGTCCTACCAGGGAAGAGAGGGGAGTGCTTTTGCACTGTGTATGGCAATGGGAGCACAATGGTGACTTTCATTACCAGAAAATAACTCTTCTTCGTAGTATCAGTAACTGCATGTGATTCAACTCCGTTTATGAATGAGAAACAAAAAGTAGCTCGCCTTACAAGAAACACATTCTGCTTTTGACAAAAGAGCACTCTTCTACTCTACTGTGTTTCCTCAAGTCTAGAACAGTTAGCTTTCTCAGAACAAAAGAACTGTGCTTCCTACACACACGGACTATATATATTTCAACTCTGCTTAAGAAACTGACAAGAACAGTAGCTTCTCTTCAGTCCAATACACTGTACTTGCTGGGAACAGATGTGAGTGATATTTTCACTGTATATGGCAATGGGAACTTAATAGTGACTTTCCTTACGAAAAAACAACTCTTGCTAGTAGTTCCAGAAACTGGATGTGATTCAATTCCGTTTATGAATGGAAAACAAAAACTTGCTCGCCTTACAATAAACACACTCTGCTTTTTAGAAAAGAGCACTCTTCTACTCTGCTGTATTTTCTATAGGGCAAGAAGAGTGAGCTTGCTCAGAACTAAAGAACTGTGCTTCCTACACACACGGCCCTTATCTAGATCAACTCTGCTTTGGAAACTGAGAAGAAAAGTAGCTTCTATTCAGTCCAATACCCTGTACTTGCTGGGAACAGTAGTGAATGCTATTTGCACTGTATTTGGCAATAGAAGCACAATAGTGACTATCCTTACCAGAAAACAACTCTTGCTCATAAGACATGAAACTGCATGTGATTCAACGCCACTTATGAATGGGAAACCAACCCAATAAGCCTTACAAGAATCACACTCTGATTCTGAGAAAAGAGCAATCTTCTACTCTACTGTGTTTTCTATAGGGACACAACAGTGAGTTTGCTCAGAACTAAAGAACTGTGGTTTATACACACACGAGCCATATCTAGTTCAAATCTGCTTAGGAAACTGACAAGAACTGTAGCTTCTCTTCAGTCCAATACACTGTACTTGCTGGGAACAGACGCGAGTGCAATATGCACTTTTTTTGGCAATGGGAGAATAGTAGTGACTTTCCTTACTAGAACAGAACTCTTGCTTTTAGAACCAGAAACTGCATCTGATTCAACTCCGATTATGAATGGGAAACAAACACTAGCTTGCCTTACAAGAAACATACTCTGCTTTTTAGAAAAGAGCACTCTTTTACTCTACTGTGTTTCCAATAGAGCCAGAAAAGTTAACTTGCTGAGAACAAAAGAACTGTGCTTCCTAAAGCACGGGTAATATCTAGTTCATCTCTGCTTAGGAAACTAACAAGAACAGTAGTTTCTGTTCAGGCCAATACACTGAACTTGCTTGGAAAAACCACGAGTGCTATGTGCACTGTTTACGGCAATGGGATCACAATAGTGACTTTCCTTACCAGATAACAACTATTGCTCATAGGACCAGAAACAGCATGTGATTCAACTCCGTTTATCAATGGGAAACAAACACTAGCTCGCCTTACTAGAAACACACTCTGCTTTTGAGAAAAGAGCACTCTTCTACTCTACTGTGTATCCTTTATGGCTAGAACTGTGAGTTTGCTCCGAACAAAAGAACTGTGCTTCCTACACACAAGAGCCATATACAGTTCAACTCTGCTTTGGAATCTGACAAGAACAGTAGCTTCTCTTCAGTGCAATACACTGTAATTGCTAGGAACAAACACAAGTGCTATTTGCACTGTGTATGGCAAAGGGAACGCAACAGTGACTTTCCTTACCAGAAAGCAATTCTTGTGAGTAGGACCAGAAACTGCATGCAATTCAACTCCATTTATTAAAGGGAAACAAGGACTAGCTCGCTTTATAAGAATCACACTCTGCTTTTGAGAAAAGTGCACTCTTCTACTCTACTGTGTTTCCTAAATGCACGAACTATGAGCTTACTCAGAAGAAAAGAACTGTGCTTCCTAAACACACAGGCTCTAGAATGATCAAATCTGCTTAAGAAACTGACAAGAACAATAGGTTCTCTTGAGTTCAAAACACTGTACTTGCTGTGAACAGACGCGAGTGCTATTTGCACTTTTTATGGCAATGGGAGCGCAATATGACTTTCCTCATCAGAAAACAACTCTTACTCATAGGACAAGAAACTGTATGTGATTCAACTCCTTTTATGAATGGGAAACAAACAGTAGATCACCTTACAAGTAACAAACTCTGCTTTTGAGAAAAGAGCACTCTTCTACTCTATTGTGTTACCTATAGGGCCAGAACAGTGCGCTTGCTCAGAACAAAAGAACTGTAGTTCCTAAACACATGGGCCATATCTAGTTCAACGCTGCATAGGAAACTGACAAGAATAGTAGCTCATGTTCAGTCCAAGACACTGTACTTGCTGGGAACAGACTTGAGTAGCAATTTGCACTATATAAGGCAATGGGATCCCAATAGTGACTTTCCTTACCAGAAAACAATTCTTGTTCATAGGACTAGAAACTGAATGTGACTCAACTCCTTTTAGGACTGGGAAACAAACACTAGCTCGCCTTACAAGAAACACACTCTGCTTTTGAGAAAAGAGCACTCTTCTATTCTACTGTGTTTCCTATATGGCCAGAACAGTGAGCTTGCTCAGAACAAAAGAACTGTGCTTCCTACACACACGGGCCATATCTAGTTCAACTCTGCTTAGGAAACTGACAAGAACAGTAGCTTCTCTTCAGTCCAATACACTGTACTTGCTGGGAACAGACGCCAGGGCTATTTGCACTGTGTATGGCAATGGGAGCACAACAGTGACTCTTCTTAGCAGAAAACAACTCTTGCTCGTAGGACCAGAAACTGCATGGGATTCAACTCCGTTTAGGACTGGGAAACAAACACTAGCTCGCCTTAAAAGAAACACACTCTGCTTTTGAGAAAAGAGCACTCTTCTATTCTACTGTGTATCCTATAGGACCAGAACAGTGAGCTTGCTCAGAACAAAAGAACTGTGCTTCCTACACACACGGGCCATATCTAGTTCAACTCTGCTTAGGAAACTGACAAGAACAGTAGCTTCTCTTCAGTCCAATACACTGTACTTGCTGGGAACAGACGCCAGTGCTATTTGCACTGTGTATGGCAATGGGAGCGCAAGAGTGACTCTTCTTACCAAAAAACAACTCTTGCTCGTAGGAACAGAAACTGCATGGGATTCAACTCCGTTTAGGACTGGGAAACAAACACTAGCTCGCCTTACAAGAAACACACTCTGCTTTTGAAAAAAGAGCACTCTTCTATTCTACTGTGTTTCCTATAGGGCCAGAACAGTGAGCTTGCTCAGAACAAAAGAACTGTGCTTCCTACACACACGGGCCATATCTAGTTCAACTCTGCTAAGGAAACTGACAAGAACAGTAGCTTCTCTTCAGTCCAATACACTGTACTTGCTGGGAACAGACGCCAGTGTATTTGCACTGTGTATGGCAATGGGAGCGCAATAGTGACTCTTCTTACCAGAAAAAAACTCTTGCTCACAGGAACAGAAACTGCATGTGATTCAACTCCGTTTAGGACTGGGAAACAAACACTAGCTCGCCTTGCAAGAAACACACTCTGCTTTTGAGAAAAGAGCACTCTTCTATTCTACTGTGTTTCCTATAGGGCCAGAACAGTGAGCTTGCTCAGAACAAAAGAACTGTGCTTCCTACACACACGGGCCATATCTAGTTCAACTCTGCTTAGGAAACTGACAAGAACAGTAGCTTCTCTTCAGTCCAATACACTGTACTTGCTGGGAACAGACGCCAGTGCTATTTGCACTGTGTATGGCAATGGGAGCGCAAGAGTGACTCTTCTTACCAGAAAAACATCTCTTGCTCGTAGGACCAGTAACTACATGTGATTCAAATTCGCTTATGAATGGAAAACAAACACTAGCTCGCCTACTGGAAACACACTCCGCTTTTGAAAAAAGAGCACGCTTCTACTATACTGTTTTTCTGTAGGGCCAGAACAGTAAGCTTGCTCATAACTAAAGAACTGTGCATCCAACACACACGGGGCATATCTAGTTCAACTCTGCTTAGAAAACTGACAAAAACAGTAGCTTCTCTTCAGTACAATACATGCACTTGCTGGGAACAGACACGAGTACTATTGCACAGTGTATGACAATGGGAGCACAACTGTGACTTTCCTTACAAGAAAACAACAACTCTTACTCATAGGACGAGAAACTGCATGTGATTCAACTCTGTTTGTGAATGGGAAGCAAATGCTATCTCACCGTAAAAGAAACAAACACTGCTTTTTAAAAAAGAGCACTCTTCTACTCTACTGTGATTACTAGAGTGTCCGAACTGTGAGCTTGCTCAGAACAAAAGAACTGTGCTTCCTACACACAGGGGATATATCTAGTTCAACTCTGCTTAGGAAACTGACAAGAACAGTAGCTTCTCTTCAGTCCAATACACTGTACTTGCTGGCAACAGACGCGAGTGCAATATGGACATTTTTTTGACAGTGGGAGCACAAAAGTGACTTTTCTTACCAGAAAAAAACTCTTGCTCATAGGACCAGAAACTGCATGTGATTCAACTCCATTTATGAATGGGAAAAAAACATTAGCTAGCCTTACCAGAACACACTCTGCTTTTGTGAAAAGAGCACTCTTCTACTCTACTGTGTTTCCTACAGTGCCAGAACCGTGAGCTTGCTCAGAACAAAAGAACTGTGCTTCCTACACACAGGAGCCATATCTAGTACAACTCTGCTTAGAAAACTGACAAGAACAGTAGTTCCCTTCATTCCAATACACTGTACTTGCTGTGAACAGACGCGAGTGCTATTTGCACAGTGTATGGCAATGGTAGTCCAATAGTGACTCTTCTTACCAGAAAACAACTCTTGCTCATAGGACCAGAAACTGCATGTAATTCAACTCTGTTTATGAACGGGAAACAAACACTAGTTCGCCTTACAAGAAACACACTCTGCTTTTGAGAAAAGAGCACTCTTCTACTGTACTGTGTTTCCATAGGGCCAGAACAGTGAGGTTGCTCAGAACAAATGAACTTTATTTCGTGCACACATGGGCCATATCTAATTCAGTGCTGCATAGGAAACTGACAAGAACTGTAGTTCTCTTCATTCCAATACACTGGACTTGCTGGGAACAGACACGAGTGCTATTAGCACTGTGTATGGCAATGGGAGCACAATAGTGACTTTCCTTATCACAAAACAACTCTTGCTTGTAGGACCAGAAACTGCATGTGATTCAACTACGTTTATGAATGGGAAACAAACACTTGCTCACCTTACAAAAAACACACTCTTCTTTTGAGAAAACAGCACTCTTCTACTCTACTGTGTTTCGTATAGGGCAAGAACAGTGTGATTGCTCAGAACAAAAGAAGTATGCTTCATACACACACATGCCATATCTAGTTCAACTCTGCTTAGGAAACTGAGAAAAACTGTAGTTCTTTTCAGAACAATACACTGTACTTGCTGGGAACAACGCGAGTCCTATTTGCACTTCTTATGGCAATGGGAGCACAACAGTGACTTTCCTTACCAGAAAACAACTCTTGCTGGTATGATCAGAACTGCTTGTGATTCAACTCCGTTTATGAATGAAAAACAAACACTAGCTCGTCTAACAAATAACACACTCTGATTTTGTGAGAAGAGCACACTTCTACTCTACTGTGATTCCCATAGGGCCAGAAAAGTGAGCTTGCTGAGAACAAAAGAAATGTGATTCCTACAAACATGGGTAATATCTAGTTCAATTCTTCTTAGGAAACTTATAAGAACAGTAGTTCTCTTCAGGCCAATACACTGTACTTGCTGGGAACAGACCTGAGTGCTTTTTGCACTGTGTTTGGCAATGGGATTGCAATAGTGACTTTCTTTACCTGAAAACAACTCTTGCTCTTAGGACCAGAAACTGCATGTGATTCAACTCCGTTTATCAATGGGAAACAAACACTAGCTTGCCTTACAAGAAACACACTCTGCTTTTGAGAAAAGAGCAATCTTTTAGTCTACTGTTTTCCTATAGTGACAGAAAAGTTAGCTTGCTATGAAAAAAAGAACTGTGCTTTCTACAAACACGGGTAATATCTAGTTTAACTTTGGTTAGGAAACTAACAAGAACAGTAGCTTTTGTTCAGGCCAATACAATGAAAGTGCTGGGAAAAGACGCGAGTGCTCTTTGCAATGTTAATGTCAATGGGATCGCAATAGTGACTTTCCTTATCAGAAAACAACTATTGCTCATAGGACCAGAAACAACATGTGATTCAACTCCGTTTATCAATGGGAAACAAACCCTAGCTTGCCTCATGAGAAACACACTCTCCTTTTGAGAAAAGAGAACTCTTCTACTCTACTGTGTTTCCTATAGGGCCAGAAAAGTGAGCTTGCTGTGAACAAAAAACTATGCTTCCATTCAAACACGGGTAATATGTAGTTCAACTCTGCTTAGGAAACTAACAAGAACAGTGGCTTCTGTTCAGGCCAATACACTGAACTTGCTGGGAAAAGACCTGAGTGCTATTTGCCCTGTTTATGGCAATGGGACCACAATAGAGACTTTCCTTACCAGAAAACAACTCTTGAACATAGGAGCAGAAACTGCATGTGATTCAACTCCGTTTATGAATGGGAAACAAAAACTGTCTTGCCTTACAAGTAATATACTCTGCTTTTGAAAAAAGAGCACTCTTCTACTCTACACTGTTTCCTATATGGCCCGAACTGTGAGCTTGCTCAGAACAAAAGAACTGTGCTTCCTACACACAAAAGCCATATACAGTTCAACTCTGCTTTGAAAACCGACAAGAACTGTAGCTTCTCTTCAGTCCAAAATACTGTAATAGCTGGGAACAGTCGCGAGTGCTATTTGCACTGTGTATGGCAATGGGAGTGCAACAGTGACTTTCCTTACCAGAAAGCAACTCTTGGGAGTAGGACCAGAAACTACATGTGATTCAACTCCATATGTTAATGGGAAACAAGAAATAGCTAGTTTTATAAGAAACACACACTGGTTTTGAGAAAAGAACACTCTTCTACTCTACTGTGTTTCCTAAAGGACCCAAACTGTGAACTAGCTCAGAACAAAAGAACTGTGCTTCCTAAACACACGGGCTATACAATGTTCAAATCTGCTTAAGAAACTGACAAGAACAGTAGGTTCTCTTCAGTTGAAAACACTGTACTTGCTGGGAACAGACTTGAGTGCTATTAACACTTTTCATTGCAATGGGAGCACAATAGTGACTTTCCTCACCAGAAAACAACTCTTACTCGTAGGACCCGAAACTGCATGTGATTCAACTCCATTTATGAATGAGAAACAAACACTAACTCGCCTTATAAATAACACACTCTGCTTTTGAGAAAAAGGCACTATTCTACTCTACTGTGTTTCCTATAGGGCCAGAACAGTGAGCGTGCTGAGAAGAAAACACTCTGCTTCCTACAAACACGAACCATATCTAGTTCAACTCTACTTAAGAAACTGTCAAGAACAGTAGCATTTCTTCAGTACAATACACTGTACTTGCTGGGAACAGACGCTAGTTGCAATTTTAACTCTATATGGCAATGGGGGCATAATAGTGACATTCCTTAACAGAAAGCAACTCTTGTGAGTAGGACCAGAAAGTGCATGTGATTCAATTCCGTTTTTGAATGGGAAACAAAAACTAGCTCGCCTTACAAAAACACACTCTGCTTTTGAGGAAAGAGCACTCTTCTACTCTACTCTGTTTCCTATAAAACCAGAAGAGTGAGCTTGCTCAGAACAAAAAAACTCTGCTTCCTACACACACGACACATATCTAGTTAAACTCTGCTTAGGATACTGACAATAACAGTAGCTTCACTTCAGTCCAATACACTGTACTTGCTGGGAACAGACACGAGTGCAACATGTACTTTTTTTTGCAGTGGGAGCAAAAAAGTGTCTTTCCTTACCAGAAAACAACACTTGCTTGTAGGACAAGAAACTGCATGTAATTCAACTCTGTTTATGAATGAGAAACAAACACTAGCTCACCTTACAAGAAATATACTCTGTTTTTGAGAAAAGAGCACTCTTCTACTGTACTGTGTTTCCATAGTGCTAGAACAGTGAGGTTGCTCAAAAAAAAAGAACTGTGCTTCCTACACAAGGGCCATATCTAGTTCAACTCTGCTTAGGCAACTGACAAGAACAGTAGCTTCTCTTCAGTCCAATACACTGTACTTCCTGGAAAAAGATGCGAGTGCTATTTGCACTGTGTATGTCAATGGGAACGAAATAGTGACTTTTCTTACCAGAAAACAACTCTTGCTCTTAGGACCAGAAACTGCATGTGATTCAACTCCGTTTATGAATGGGAAACAAACACTAGCTCGCCTTACAAGAAACACATTCTGCTTTTGAGAAAAGAGCACTCTTCTACTCTACTCTGTTTCCATTAAGTCTGAAATGTGAGCTTGCTCAGAAAAAAAGATCTGTGTTTCCTACACATAGGCCATATACAGTTCAACTCTGCTTAGGAAACTGACAAGAACAGTAGCTTCTCTTCAGTCCAATACATTGTACTTGCTGGAAACAGAGGTGAGTGCTATTCACACTTTTTATGGCAATGGGAGCTCAATAGTGACTTTCCTGTCAGAAAACAACTCTTGCTTGTAGGCCTAGAAAGTGCATGTGATTCAACTCCGTTTATGAATGGGAAACAATAACTAGCTCACCTTACAAAAAACAGGATCTGCTTTTTAGAAAAGAGCACTCTTCTACTCAACTGTTTTTCCTATAGGGCCAGAACGGTGAGCTTCCTCAAAAAAAAAGAAATGTGCTTCCTACATGCAAGGGCCATATTTAGTTGAACTCTGCTTAGGAAACTGACAAGAACAGTAGATACTCTTCAGTCCAAAACACTTTACTTGCTGGGAACAGAAGCTAGTGCTATTTGCACTGTGTATGGCAATAAGACCGCAATAGTGACTTTCTGTACCAGAAAACATCTCTTGCTCGTAGGACCAGAAACTACATGTGATTCAAATTCGCTTATGAATGGAAAACAAACACTAGCTCGCCTTACTGGAAACACACTCCGCTTTTGAAAAAAGAGCACGCTTCTACTATACTGTTTTTCCGTAGGGCCAGAACAGTAAGCTTGCTCATAACTAAAGAACTGTGCATCCAACACACACGGGGCATATCTAGTTCAACTCTGCTTAGAAAACTGACAAAAACAGTAGCTTCTCTTCAGTACAATACATGCACTTGCTGGGAACAGACGCGAGTACTATTGCACAGTGTATGACAATGGGAGCACAACTGTGACTTTCCTTACAAGAAAACAACTCTTACTCATAGGACGAGAAACTGCGTGTGATTCAACTCTGTTTGTGAATGGGAAGCAAATGCTATCTCACCGTAAAAGAAACAAACACTGCTTTTTAAAAAAGAGCACTCTTCTACTCTACTGTGGTTACTAGAGTGTCCGAACTGTGAGCTTGCTCTGAACAAAAGAACTGTGCTTCCTACACACACGGGGCATATCTAGTTCAACTCTGCTTAGGAAACTGACAAGAACAGTAGCTTCTCTTCAGTCCAATACACTGTACTTGCTGGCAAATTTTTTTTGACAGTGGGAGCACAAAAGTGACTTTTCTTACCAGAAAAAAACTCTTGCTCATAGGACCAGAAACTGCATGTGATTCAACTCCATTTATGAATGGGAAAAAAACATTAGCTAGCCTTACAAGAACACACTCTGCTTTTGTGAAAAGAGCACTCTTCTACTCTACTGTGTTTCCTACAGGGCCAGAACCGTGAGCTTGCTCAGAACAAAAGAACTGTGCTTCCTACAAACAGGAGCCATATCTAGTACAACTCTGCTTAGAAAACTGACAAGAACAGTAGTTCCCTTCATTCCAATACACTGTACTTGCTGTGAACAGACACGAGTGCTATTTGCACAGTGTATGGCAATGGGAGTCCAATAGTGACTTTTCTTACCAGAAAACAACTCTTGCTCATAGGACCAGAAACTGCATGTAATTCAACTCTGTTTATGAACGGGAAACAAACACTAGTTCGCCTTACAAGAAACACACTCTGCTTTTGAGAAAAGAGCACTCTTCTACTGTACTGTGTTTCCATAGGGCCAGAAGAGTGAGGTTGCTCAGAACAAATGAACTTTATTTCGTGCACACATGGTCCATATCTAATTCAGTGCTGCATAGGAAACTGACAAGAACTGTAGTTCTCTTCATTCCAATACACTGCACTTGCTGGGAACAGACACGAGTGCTATTAGCACTGTGTATGGCAATGGGAGCACAATGGTGACTTTCCTTATCACAAAACAACTCTTGCTTGTGGGACCAGAAACTGCATGTGATTCAACTACGTTTATGAATGGGAAACAAACACTAGCTCACCTTACAAAAAACACACTCTGCTTTTGGGAAAGGAACACTCATCTACTCTACTGTGTTTCCACAGGGCCAAAAAAGTGAGCTTGCTCATTACAAAAGACCTGTTCTTAATAAACACATGGACCATATCTAGTTCAACTAAGCAAGAGAATCTGACAAAAACAATAGCTTCTCTTCAGCCCAATACACTGTACTTGTTGGAACCAGACGCGAGTTGCAATTTGCATTGTATATGGCAATGGGGGCATAATAGTGACTTTCCTTACCAGAAAACACCTCTTGCTTGTAGGACCAGAAACTGCATGTGATTCAACTCTGTTTATCAATGGAAAAAAACACTAGCTCACCCTTACAAGAAACATACTCTGCTTATGAGAAAAGAGTACTCATCTAATCTACTGGGTTTCCTATAGGACCAGAATAGTGAGCTTGCTCAGAACAAAAGAAAGGTGCTTCCTACACACAAGGCCCTTATCTAGTTCAACTCTTCTTACGAAACTGACAAGAACAGTAGCTTCTCTTCAGTCCAATACACTGTACTTGCTGGGAACAGACGCGAGTGCAAGATGCAATTTTTTTGGCAATGGGAGCGCGATAGTGACTTTCCTTACCAGAAAACAACTCTTGCTTGTAGGAACAGAAACTGCATGTGATTCTACTCAGTTTATGAATGGGAAACAAACACTAGCTTGCCTTACAATAAACACACTTTGCTTTTTAGAAAAGAGCACTCTTCTACTTAGAAAAGAGCACTCTTCTACTCTACTTTGTTTCCTATAGGGCCAGAACAGTGAGCTTGCTGATAACAAAACACTGTGCTTCCTACAAACACGGGTAATATCTAGTTCAACTCTGCTTAGGAAACTAACAAGATCAGTAGCATCTGTTTAGGCCAATACACTGTACTAGCTGGGAAAAGGCGCGAGTGCTATTTGCACTGTGTATGAAAATGGGATCGCAACAGTGACTTTTCTTACCAGAAAACAACTATTGCTTGTAGGACCAAAAACAGTTTTCATTCAACTCTGTTTATCAATGGGAAATAAACACTAGCTTGCCTTACAAGAAACACACTCTGCTTTTGTGAAAAGAGCACTCTTCTATTCTATTGTGTTTCCAAAATCTAGAACAGTGAGCTTGCTCAGACAAAAAACTATGCTTCCTACACACACGGACCATATCTCCTTCAACTCTGCTTAAGAAACTGATAAGGACAGTAGCGTCTCTTCAGTCCAATACACTGTACTTGCTCGGAACATACGCGAGTGCTATATGCACTTTGTTTGGCAATGGGGGCGCAATAGTGACTTTCCTTACCAGAAAATAACTCTTGCTCATATGACCAGAAACTGCATGTGATTCAACTCCGTTTATGAATGGGAAACAATCACCAGCTTGCCTGACAAGAAACAACTGCTTTTGAGAAAAGAGCACTCTTCTACTCTACTGTGTTTCCTTCAGGGCCAGAAAACTGAGCTTGCTCAGAACAAAAGAACTGGTGCTTCTTACACACACGAGCCATACCTAGTTCATCTCTTCTTAGGAAACTGACAAGAACTGTAGATCTCTTCAGTCCAATACACTGCACTTGCTAAGAACAGAAGCATGTGTTATTTGCACTGTGTATGGAAATGGGAGAGCAACAGTGATTTTCAATACAAGAAAACAACTCTTGCTCACAGGACCAGAAACTGCATGTGATTCAACTCCATTTATGAATGGGAAACAAACAATAGCTTGTCTTACAAGAAACACATTCTGCTTTTGAGAAAAAAGCACTCTTCTACTGTACTTTGTTTCTGTAAGGCCAGTATTGAGAGGTTGCTCAGAACAAAAGAACTGTGCTTCCTACACACCGGACAATATCTAGTTCAATTCTGCTTAGGAAACTGACAAGAACAGTAGCTTCTCTTCAGTCCAATACACTGTACTTGCTGGAAACAGACGGGAATGCTATTTGCATTTTGTATGGCCATGGGATCACAATAGTGACTTTCCTTATAAGAAAACAACTCTTGCTCATAGGACCAGAAATTGCATGTGATTCAACTTCGTTTATGAATGGGAAACAAACACTAGCTTGCCTTACAAGTAACATACTCTGCTTTTGAGAAAAGAGTTCTCTTCAACTCTACTGTGTTTCCTTTATGGCCCGAACTGTGAGCTTGCTCAGAACAAATCAAGTGTGCTTCCTACACACAAGGGCCATATACTGTTCTGTAGCTAGAGTTTTCCTGCCTGGCCCACAGTTAGGACAAATATCTGACACCGCCAACCCACAGCCACTCAGACCCAACCAAATAAACACAGAGACTTATATTGGTTACAAACTGTATGGCCGTGGCAGGCTTCTTGCTAACTGTTCTTACAGCTTAAATTAATCCATTTCCCTTAATCTATACCTTGCCACATGGCTCATGGCTTACCAGGATCTTCACATGAGGCTTTTCATGGTGGTGGCGGGCAGTGTCTCTCTCACCCAGCTTCCTGTTCTCTCAAATCTCCTCTATGTTAGTCCCGCCTATACTTCCTGCCTGGCCACTGGCCAATCAGTGATTTATTTATTGACCAATCAGCAACACATTTGACATACAGACCATCCCACAGCACTTCCCCCTTTTCTTTTCTTAAAAAGGAAGGTTTTAACCTTTACACATCTCCAAAGTCAACTTGGTCTATTTGGGAATTTGGGCGTAGCTTCTCTTACTACTTCCTGCTGGAGGGGGGCACTGTATCTTATGGGGACACAAAGAATATTTTAGGGTTATGGAGTAGTCCATGAGGGTGTATCGCCTGAGCCAGTTGCCTTGAAACGGTTCTGGATGTTGGATCATCTGGCCCATGGTGTCATCGGAGACCTTTCAGGTGGTCTTGGCTGGTCAAACCTGATGTATCTTAATCTGGATCAAATCCATAGCCTCCGGCTTTCTGTGGAAACAAAAGCAGAGCCTCCTTTCCAAAGCGACATATCTTTACATCCAAATTTTGAAGTCAAGGTACCTTTAAAATATACATTTTGGCCGGGCGGTGGTGGCGCACGCCTTTAATCCCAGCACTCGGGAGGCAGAGCCAGGCGGATCTCTGTGAGTTTGAGGCCAGCCTGGGCTACCAAGTGAGTTCCAGGAAAGGCGCAAAGCTACACAGAGAAACCTTGTCTCGAAAAAACCAAAAAAAAAAAAAATATATACATTTTGGCATAACTCAACAGCTTTTGTAATCAAATGTTTTTCTTCAGTTATGAATATCAAAGAGAACATAATCCAGATTCTCTGTGTGGTAGCCATCTTTACATGGCTTATTTTTTTATATTAGCTTGAGCCTATTGCTTTAAACTGCAGCCTTCTTAGCCTGAAATGGCGCTGGTGCTATGGCTGCTGGCTCCGCCCACATCAGCTTCCCAACATGGCGGTGGTACCTTTTCTGCCAGCTCTGGGAGCCACCAACTCTCAGAAATAGTGGGTCTATGCTTCTATCAAAGCAGTGTGTAGCCCAGAAACCTCTTTTTTTTTTGTTTTGTACTAGCAAAGGCTAAATCCACCACACAACTTAATGTGCTACTTGCAGAGGCCTCATTCCCCCCATACTGCAGAATGAGCATGCACGCCAGGAACCCGCCATAGTAGCTCAAACACGCAGGGTGCCGCTAGCTTGAAAGAGACAACTAGGAGCTGTTTTTAGCTCCGTTTTAGAATCTTTTTACTCAGGTTTTAGGTGGAAACTCTTGCCCCAGGTTGGACGCCATTTGTAGCTAGAGTTTTCCTGCCTGGCCCACAGTCAGGACAAATCTCTGACACCCGCCAGTCCTACAGTCAATCAGATCCAACCAAATAAACACAGAGACTTATATTGGTTACAAACTGTATGGCTGTGGCAGGCTTCTTGCTAACTGTTTTTACAGCTTAAATTAATCCATTTCCATTAATCTATACCTTGCCACATGGCTCGTGGCTTACCGGGATCTTCACATGCGGATTGTCATGGCGGAGGCGGACAGTGTCTCTCTCAACCAGCTTCCTGTTCTCTCCATTCTCCTCTCTGTTAGTCCCGCCTATACTTCCTGCCTGGCCACTGGCCAATCAGTGATTTATTTATTGACCAATCAGCAACACATTTGACATACAGACCATCCCACAGCACTGTTCAACTCTGCTTTGGAACTGACAAGAAGAGTAGGTTCTCTTCAGTACAAAACACTGTACTTGCTGGGAACAAACATGAGTGCTATTTGCACTTATTACGGCAATGGGAGAGCAATAGTGACTTTCCTCACCAGAACACAACTTTTATGAGTAGTACCAGAAACTGCATGTGATTCAACTCCGTTTATCAATGGGAAACAAAAACTAGCTCACCTTACAAAAAACACACTCTGCTTTTGTGAAAAGACCACTGTTCTACTCTACTGTGTTTCCTATAGGGCCAGAAAAGTGAGCTTGCAGAGAACAAAAGAACTGTGCTTCATACAAACATGAGTAAGATCTAGTTCAACTCTGCTTAGGAAACTTACAAGAACAGTATCGTGTCTTCAGGCCAATACACTGTACTTATTTGGAATAGACCCGATTGCTATTTGCACTAGTTTTGGCAATGGAAGCACAATACTGACTTTCCTTACCAGAAAACATCTCTTGTTTGTAGAACCAGAAATTGCATGTGATACAACTCTGTTTATAAATGGGAAACAAACACTAGCTCCTCTTACAAGAAACACACTCTGCTTTTGAGAAAATTGCACTCTACTACTCTATTGTGTTTCCACAGGGCCAGAACAGTGAGCTTTCTCAGAAAAAAAGACCTGTGCTTCTTACACACATGGATCAAATCTAGTTCAACTCTGTTGAAGAAACTGACAAGAACAATAGCTTCTCCTCAGTCCAATACACTATACATGCTGGGAACAGAAGTGAGTTGCAATTTGCACTGTATATGGCAATGGGATTGCAATAGTGACTTTCCTTACCAGAAAACAACTCTTGCTCATAGGATCAGAAAGTGCATGTGACTCAACTCTGTTTATGAATGGGAAACAAACACTAGCTTGCCTTCCAAGAAACAAACTCTTCTTTTGAGAAAAGAGCACTCTTCTACTCTACTGTGTTTCCTATAGAGCCAGAAGAGTGAGCTTGCTCAGAACAAAAGAACTGAGCTTCCTACACACGCCTGCCATATCTAGTTCAACTCTGCTTAGGAAACTGACAAGAACTGTAGTTCTCTTCAGAACAATACACTGTAATTGCAGGGAAAAGACGCCAGTGCTCTTTGCACTTTTTATGGCAATGGGAGCAAAACAGTGACTTTCCTTACCAGAAAACAACTTTTGCTCATAGGACCAGAAACTGCATGTGATTCGACTCCATTTATCAATGGGAAACAAACACTAGCTCGCCTTACATGGAAGACACTCTGCTTTTGAGAAAAGAGCACTCTTCTACTCTACTGTGTTTCCTATAGGGCCAGAACAGTGAGCTTGCTCAGAACAAAAGAACTGTGCTTCCTACACACACGGGCCATATCTAGTTCAACTCTGCTTAGGAAACTGACAAGAACAGTAGATCCTCTTCAGTCCAATACACTGTACTTGCTGGGAACAGACGCCAGTGCTATTTGCACTGTGTATAGCAATGGGAGCGCAAGAGTGACTCTTCTTACCTGAAAACAACTCTTGCTTGTAGGAACAGAAACTGCATGGGATTCAACTCCGTTTAGGACTGGGAAACAAACACTAGCTCGCCTTACAAGAAACACACTCTGCTTTTGAGAAAAGAGCACTCTTCTATTCTACTGTGTTTCCTATACGGCCAGAACAGTGAGCTTGCTCAGAACAAAAGAACTGTGCTTCCTACACACACGGGCCATATCTAGTTCAACTCTGCTTAGGAAACTGACAAGAACAGTAGCTTCTCTTCAGTCCAATACACTGTACTTGCTGGGAACAGACGCCAGTGCTTTTTGCACTGTGTATGGCAATGGGAGCGCAAGAGTGACTCTTCTTAACAGAAAACAACTCTTGCTCGTAGGAACAGAAACTGCATGGGATTCAACTCCGTTTAGGACTGGGAAACAAACACTAGCTCGCCTTAAAAGAAACACACTCTGCTTTTGAGAAAAGAGCACTCTTCTATTCTACTGTGTTTCCTATACGGCCAGAACAGTGAGCTTGCTCAGAACAAAAGAACTTTGCTTCCTAAACACACGGGCCATATCTAGTTCAACTCTGCTTAGGAAACTGACAAGAACAGTAGCTTCTCTTCAGTCCAATACACTGTACTTGCTGGGAACAGACGCCAGTGCTATTTGCACTGTGTATGGCAATGGGAGCGCAAGAGTGACTCTTCTTACCAGAAAACAACTCTTGCTCTTAGGAACAGAAACTGCATGGGATTCAACTCCGTTTAGGACTGGGAAACAAACACTAGCTCGCCTTACAAGAAACACACTCTGCTTTTGAGAAAAGAGCACTCTACTATTCTACTGTGTTTCCTATAGGGCCAGAACAGTGAGCTTGCTCAGAACAAAAGAACTGTGCTTCCTACACACACGGGCCATAACTAGTTCAACTCTGCTTAGGAAACTGACAAGAACAGTAGCTACTCTTCAGTCCAATACACTGTACTTGCTGGGAACAGACGCCAGTGCTATTTGCACTGTGTATAGCAATGGGAGCGCAAGAGTGACTCTTCTTACCTGAAAACAACTCTTGCTCGTAGGAACAGAAACTGCATGGGATTCAACTCCGTTTAGGACTGGGAAACAAACACTAGCTCGCCTTACAAGAAACACACTCTGCTTTTGAGAAAAGAGCACTCTTCTATTCTACTGTGTTTCCTATAGGGCCAGAACAGTGAGCTTGCTCAGAACAAAAGAACTGTGCTTCCTACACACACGGAGCATATCTAGTTCAACTCTGCTTAGGAAACTAACAAGAACAGTAGCTTCTCTTCAGTCCAATACACTGTACTTGCTGGGAACAGACGCGAGTGCTATTTGCATTGTGTATGGCAATGGGAGCGCAATAGTGACTCTTCTTAGCAGAAAACAACTCTTGCTTGTAGGACCAGAAACGGCATGGAATTCAACTCCGTTTAGGACTGGGAAACAAATGCTAGCTCGCCTTGCAAGAAACACACTCTGCTTTTGAGAAAACAGCACTCTTCTACTCTCCTGTGTTTCCTATAGGGCCAGAACAGTGAGCTTGCTCAGAACAAAAGAACTGTGCTTCCTACACACACGGGGCATATCTAGTTCAACTCTGCTTAGGAAACTGACAAGAACAGTAGCTTCTCTTCAGTCCAATACACTGTACTTGCTGGGAACAGACGCGAGTGCTATTTGCACTGTTTATGGAAATGGGAGCGCAATAGTGACTCTTCTTAGCAGAAAACAACTCTTGCTCATAGGACCAGAAACGGCATGGGATTCTACTCCGTTTAGGACTGGGAAACAAACGCTAGCTCGCCTTGCAAGAAACACACTCTGCTTTTGAGAAAACAGCACTCTTCTACTCTCCTTTGTTTCCTATAGGGCCAGAACAGTGAGCTTGCTCAGAGCAAAAGAACTTTGCTTCCTAAACACACGGGCCATATCTAGTTCAACTCTGCTTAGAAAACTGACAAGAACAGTAGCTTCTCTTCAGTCCAATGCTCTGTACTTGCTGGGAACAGACGCCAGTGCTATTTGCACTGTGTATGGCAATGGGAGCGCAAGAGTGACTCTTCTTACCAGAAAACAACTCTTGCTTGTAGGAACAGAAACTGCATGTGATTCAACTCCGTTTAGGACTGGGAAACAAACACTAGCTCGCCTTACAAGAAACACACTCTGCTTTTGAGAAAAGAGCACTCTTCTATTCTACTGTGTTTCCTATAGGGCCAGAACAGTGAGCTTGCTCAGAACAAAAGAACTGTGCTTCCTACACACACGGGCCATATCTAGTTCAACTCTGCTTAGGAAACTGACAAGAACAGTAGCTTCTCTTCAGTCCAGTACACTGTACTTGCTGGGAACAGACGCGAGTGCTATTTGCACTGTCTATGGCAATGGGAGCACAAGAGTGACTCTTCTTACCAGAAAACAACTCTTGCTCGTAGGAACAGAAACTGCATGGGATTCAACTCCGTTTAGGACTGGGAAACAAACACTAGCTCGCCTTACAAGAAACACACTCTGCTTTTGAGAAAAGAGCACTCTTCTATTCTACTGTGTTTCCTATAGGGCCAGAACAGTGAGCTTGCTCAGAACAAAAGAACTGTGCTTCCTACACACACAGGCCATATCTAGTTCAACTCTGCTTAGGAAACAGACAAGAACAGTAGCTTCTCTTCAGTCCAATACACTGTACTTGCTGGGAAGAGACGCCAGTGCTTTTTGTACTGTGTATGGCAATGGGAGCACAAGAGTGACTCTTCTTACCAGAAAACAACTCTTGCTCATAGGAACAGAAACTGCATGGGATTCAACTCCGTTTAGGACTGGGAAACAAACACTAGCTCGCCTTACAAGAAACACACTCTGCTTTTGAGAAAAGAGCACTCTTCTATTCTACTGTGTTTCCTATAGGGCCAGAACAGTGAGCTTTCTCAGAACAAAAGAACTGTGCTTCCTACACACACGGCAATATGTAGTTCAACTCTGCTTAGGAAACTGACAAGAACAGTAGCTTCTCTTCAGTCCAATACACTGTACTTGCTGGGAACAGACACCAGGGCTATTTGCACTGTGTATTGCAATGGGAGCGCAAGAGTGACTCTTCTTACCAGAAAACATCTCTTGCTCTTAGGAACAGAAACTGCATGTGATTCAACTCCGTTTAGGAGTGGGAAACAAACACTAGCTCGCCTTACAAGAAACACACTCTGCTTTTGAGAAAAGAGCACTCTTCTATTCTAATGTGTTTCCTATACGGCCAGAACAGTGAGCTTGCTCAGAACAAAAGAACTTTGCTTCCTAAACACACGGGCCATATCTAGTTCAACTCTGCTTAGGAAACTGACAAGAACAGTAGCTTCTCTTCAGTCCAATGCACTGTACTTGCTGGGAACAGACGCCAGTGCTATTTGCACTGTGTATGGCAATGGGAGCCCAAGAGTTACTCTTCTTACCAGAAAACAACTCTTGCTGGTAGGAAAAGAAACTGCATGGGATTCAACTCCGTTTAGGACTGGGAAACAAACACTAGCTCGCCTTACAAGAAACACACTCTGCTTTTGAGAAAAGAGCACTCTTCTATTCTACTGTGTTTCCTATAGGGCCAGAACAGTGAGCTTGCTCAGAACAAAAGAACTGTGTTTCCTACACACACGGACAATATCTAGTTCAACTCTGCTTAGGAAACTGACAAGAACAGTAGCTTCTCTTCAGTCCAATACACTGTACTTGCTGGGAACAGACGCCAGGGCTATTTGCACTGTGTATTGCAATGGGAGCTCAAGAGTGACTCTTCTTACCAGAAAACATCTCTTGCTCTTAGGAACAGAAACTGCATGTGATTCAACTCCGTTTAGGACTGGGAAACAAACACTAGCTCGCCTTACAAGAAACACACTCTGCTTTTGAGAAAAGAGCACTCTTCTATTCTACTGTGTTTCCTATACGGCCAGAACAGTGAGCTTGCTCAGAACAAAAGAACTTTGCTTCCTAAACACACGGGCCATATCTAGTTCAACTCTGCTTAGGAAACTGACAAGAACAGTAGCTTCTCTTCAGTCCAATACACTGTACTTGCTGGGAACAGACGCCAGTGCTATTTGCACTGTGTATGGCAATGGGAGCGCAAGAGTTACTCTTCTTACCAGAAAACAACTCTTGCTCGTAGGAACAGAAACTGCATGGGATTCAACTCCGTTTAGGACTGGGAAACAAACACTAGCTCGCCTTACAAGAAACACACTCTGCTTTTAATAAAAGAGCACTCTTCTATTCTACTGTGTTTCCTATAGGCCCAGAACAGTGAGCTTGCTCAGAACAAAAGAACTGTGCTTCCTACACACACGGGCCATATCTAGTTCAACTCTGCTTAGGAAACTGACAAGAACAGTACCTTCTCTTCAGTCCAATACACTGTACTTGCTGGGAACAGACGCCAGTGCTATTTGCACTGTGTATGGCAATGGGAGCGCAAGAGTGACTCTTCTTACCAGAAAACAAATCTTGCTCATAGGAACAGAAACTGCATGGGATTCAACTCCATTTAGGACTGGGAAACAAACACTAGCTCGCCTTACAAGAAACACACTCTGCTTTTGAGAAAAGAGCAGTCTTCTATTCTACTGTGTTTCCTATAGGGCCAGAACAGTGAGCTTGCTCAGAACAAAAGAACTGTGCTTCCTACACACACGGGCCATATCTAGTTCAACTCTGCTTAGGAAACTGACAAGAACAGTAACTTCTCTTCAGTCCAATACACTGTACTTGCTGGGAACAGACGCCAGTGCTATTTGCACCATGTATGGCAATGGGAGCGCAAGAGTGACTCTTCTTACCAGAAAACAACTCTTGCTTGTAGGAACAGAAACTGCATGGGATTCAACTCCGTTTAGGACTGGGAAACAAACACTAGCTCGCCTTACAAGAAAAACACTCTGCTTTTGAGAAAAGAGCACTCTTCTATTCTACTGTGTTTCCTATAGGGCCAGAGCAGTGAGCTTGCTCAGAACAAAAGAACTTTGCTTCCTACACACACAGGCCATATCTAGTTCAACTCTGCTTAGGAAACTGACAAGAACAGTAGCTTCTCTTCAGTCCAATACACTGTACTTGCTGGGAACAGACGCCAGTGCTTTTTGCACTGTGTATGGCGGCAATGGGAGCGCAAGAGTTACTCTTCTTACCAGAAAACAACTCTTGCTGGTAGGAACAGAAACTGCATGGGATTCAACTCCGTTTAGGACTGGGAAACAAACACTAGCTTGCCTTACAAGAAACACACTCTGCTTTTGAGAAAAGAGCACTCTTCTATTCTACTGTGTTTCCTATAGGGCCAGAACAGTGAGCTTGCTCAGAACAAAAGAACTGTGTTTCCTACACACACGGTCAATATCTAGTTCAACTCTGCTTAGGAAACTGACAAGAACAGTAGCTTCTCTTCAGTCCAATACACTGTACTTGCTGGGAACAGACGCCAGGGCTATTTGCACTGTGTATTGCAATGGGAGGGCAAGAGTGACTCTTCTTACCAGAAAACATCTCTTGCTCTTAGGAACAGAAACTGCATGTGATTCAACTCCGTTTAGGACTGGGAAACAAACACTAGCTCGCCTTACAAGAAACACACTCTGCTTTTGAGAAAAGAACACTCTTCTATTCTACTGTATTTCCTAAAGGGCCAGAACAGTGAGCTTGCTCAGAACAAAAGAACTTTGCTTCCTAAACACACGGGCCATATCTAGTTCAACTCTGCTTAGGAAACTGACAAGAACAGTAGCTTCTCTTCAGTCCAATACACTGTACTTGCTGGGAACAGACGCCAGTGCTATTTGCACTGTGTATGGCAATGGGAGCTCAAGAGTTACTCTTCTTACCAGAAAACAACTCTTGCTCGTAGGAACAGAAACTGCATGGGATTCAACTCCGTTTAGGACTGGGAAACAAACACTAGCTCGCCTTACAAGAAACACACTCTGCTTTTAAGAAAAGAGCACTCTTCTATTCTACTGTGTTTCCTATAGGGCCAGAACAGTGAGTTTGCTCAGAACAAAAGAACTGTGCTTCCTACACACACGGGCCATATCTAGTTCAACTGTGCTTAGGAAACTGACAAGAACAGTAGCTTCTCTTCAGTCCAATACACTGTACTTGCTGGGAACAGACGCGAGTGCTATTTGCACTGTGTATGGCAATGGGAGCACAAGAGTGACTCTTCTTACCAGAAAACAAATCTTGCTCGTAGGAACAGAAACTGCATGGGATTCAACTCCGTTTAGGACTGGGAAACAAACACTAGCTCGCCTTACAAGAAACACACTCTGCTTTTGAGAAAAGAGCACTCTTCTATTCTACTGTGTTTCCTATAGGGCCAGAACAGTGAGCTTGCTCAGAACAAAAGAACTGTGCTTCCTACACACACAGGCCATATCTAGTTCAACTCTGCTTAGGAAACTGACAAGAACAGTAACTTCTCTTCAGTCCAATACACTGTACTTGCTGGGAACAGACGCCAGTGCTATTTGCACTGTTTATGGCAATGGGAGCGCAAGAGTGACTCTTCTTACCAGAAAACAACTCTTGCTTGTAGGAACAGAAACTGCATGGGATTCAACTCCGTTTAGGACTGGGAAACAAACACTAGCTCACCTTACAAGAAACACACTCTGCTTTTGAGAAAAGAGCACTCTTCTATTCTACTGTGTTTCCTATAAGGCCAGAGCAGTGAGCTTGCTCAGAACAAAAGAACTTTGCTTCCTACACACACAGGCCATATCTAGTTCAACTCTGCTTAGGAAACTGACAAGAACAGTAGCTTCTCTTCAGTCCAATACACTGTACTTGCTGGGAACAGACGCCAGTGCTTTTTGCACTGTGTATGGCAATGGGAGCACAAGAGTGACTCTTCTTACCAGAAAACAACTCTTGCTCATAGGAACAGAAACTGCATGGGATTCAACTCCGTTTAGGACTGGGAAACAAACACTAGCTCGCCTTACAAGAAACACACTCTGCTTTTGAGAAAAGAGCACTCTTCTATTCTACTGTGTTTCCTATAGGGCCAGAACAGTGAGCTTTCTCAGAACAAAAGAACTGTGCTTCCTACACACACGGGCAATATCTAGTTCAACTCTGCTTAGGAAACTGACAAGAACAGTAGCTTCTCTTCAGTCCAATACACTGTACTTGCTGGGAACAGACGCCAGGGCTATTTGCACTGTGTATTGCAATGGGAGCGCAAGAGTGACTCTTCTTACCAGAAAACATCTCTTGCTCTTAGGAACAGAAACTGCATGTGATTCAACTCTGTTTAGGACTGGGAAACAAACACTAGCTCGCCTTACAAGAAACACACTCTGCTTTTGAGAAAAGAGCACTCTTCTATTCTACTGTGTTTCCTATACGGCCAGAACAGTGAGCTTGCTCAGAACAAAAGAACTTTGCTTCCTAAACACACGGGCCATATCTAGTTCAACTCTGCTTAGGAAACTGACAAGAACAGTAGCTTCTCTTCAGTCCAATACACTGTACTTGCTGGGAACAGACGCCATTGCTATTTGCACTGTGTATGGCAATGGGAGCGCAAGAGTTAATCTTCCTACCAGAAAACAACTCTTGCTGGTAGGAACAGAAACTGCATGGGATTCAACTCCGTTTAGGACTGGGAAACAAACACTAGCTCGCCTTACAAGAAACACACTCTGCTTTTGAGAAAAGAGCACTCTTCTATTCTACTGTGTTTCCTATAGGGCCAGAACAGTGAGCTTGCTCAGAACAAAAGAACTGTGCTTCCTACACACACGGGCCATATCTAGTTCAACTCTGCTTAGGAAACTGACAAGAACAGTAGCTTCTCTTCAGTCCAATACACTGTACTTGCTGGGAACAGACGCCAGTGCTATTTGCACTGTGTATGGCAATGGGAGCGCAAGAGTGACTCTTCTTACCAGAAAACAACTCTTGCTCATAGGAACAGAAACTGCATGGGATTCAACTCCGTTTAGGACTGGGAAACAAACACTAGCTCGCCTTACAAGAAACACACTCTGCTTTTGAGAAAAGAGCACTCTTCTATTCTACTGTGTTTCCTATAGGGCCAGAACGGAGAGCTTGCTCAGAACAAAAGAACTGTGCTTCCTACACACACGGGCCATATCTAGTTAAACTCTGTTTAGGAAACTGACAAGAACAGTAGCTTCTCTTCAGTCCAATACACTGTACTTGATGGGAACAGACGCCAGTGCTATTTGAACTGTGTATGGCAATGGGAGCGCAAGAGTGACTCTTCTTACCAGAAAACAACTCTTGCTCGTAGGAACAGAAACTGCATGGGAATCAACTCCGTTTAAGACTGGGAAACAAACACTAGCTCGCCTTACAAGAAACACACTCTGCTTTTGAGAAAAGAGCACTCTTCTATTCTACTGTGTTTCCTATAGGGCCAGAACAGTGAGTTTGCTCAGAACAAAAGAACTGTGCTTCCTACACACACGGGTCATATCTAGTTCAACTCTGCTTAGGAAACTGACAAGAACAGTAGCTTCTCTTCAGTCCAATACACTGTACTTGCTGGGAACAGACGCCAGTGCTATTTGCACTGTGTATATCAATGGGAGCACAAGAGTGACTCTTCTTACCAGAAAACAACTCTTGCTCGTAGGACCAGAAACTGCATGGGATTCAACTCCGTTTAGGACTGGGAAACAAACACTAGCTCGCCTTACAAGAAACACACTCTGCTTTTGATAAAAGAGCACTCTTCTATTCTACTGTGTTTCCTAAAGTGCCAGAACAGTGAGCTTGCTCAGAACAAAAGAACTGTACTTCCTACACACACGGGCCATATCTAGTTCAACTCTGCTTAGGAAACTGACAAGAACAGTAGCTTCTCTTCAGTCCAATACACTGTACTTGCTGGGAACAGACGCCAGTTCTATTTGCACTGTGTATGGCAATGGGAGCACAAGAGTGACTCTTCTTACCAGAAAACAACTCTTGCTCATAGGAACAGAAACTGCATGTGATTCAACTCCGTTTAGGACTGGGAAACAAACACTAGCTCGCCTTACAAGAAACACACTCTGCTTTTGAGAAAAGAGCACTCTTCTATTCTACTGTGTTTCCTAAAGTGCCAGAACAGTGAGCTTGCTCAGAACAAAAGAACTGTGCTTCCTACACACACGGGCCATATCTAGTTCAACTCTCCTTAGGAAACTGACAAGAACAGTAGCTTCTCTTCAGTCCAATACACTGTACTTGCTATGAACAGACGCCAGTGCTATTTGCACTGTGTATGGCAATGGGAGCGCAAGAGTGACTCTTCTTACCAGAAAAACAACTCTTGCTCGTAGGAACAGAAACTGCATGTGATTCAACTCCGTTTAGGACTGGGAAACAAACACTAGCTCGCCTTACAAGAAACACACTCTGCTTTTGAGAAAAGAGCACTCTTCTATTCTACTGTGTTTCCTATAGGGCCAGAACAGTGAGCTTGCTCAGAACAAAAGAACTGTGCTTCCTACACACACGGGCCATATCTAGTTCAACTCTGCTTAGGAAACTGACAAGAACAGTAGCTTCTCTTCAGTCCAATACACTGTACTTGCTGGGAACAGACACCAGTGCTATTTGCACTGTGTATGGCAATGGGAGCACAAGAGTGACTCTTCTTACCAGAAAACAACTCTTGCTCGTAGGAACAGAAACTGCATGTGATTCAACTCTGTTTAGGACTGGGAAACAAACACTAGCTCGCCTTACAAGAAACACACTCTGCTTTTGAGAAAAGAGCACTCTTCTATTCTACTGTGTTTACTACAGGGCCAGAACAGTGAGCTTGCTCAGAACAAAAGAACTGTGCTTCCTACACACACGGGCCATATCTAGTTCAACTCTGCTTAGGAAACTGACAAGAACAGTAGCTTCTCTTCAGTCCAATACACTGTACTTGCTGGGAACAGACGCCAGTGCTATTTGCACTGTGTATAGCAATGGGAGCACAAGAGTGACTCTTCTTACCTGAAAACAACTCTTGCTCGTAGGAACAGAAACTGCATGGGATTCAACTCTGTTTAGGACTGGGAAACAAACACTAGCTCCCCTTACAAGAAACACACTCTGCTTTTGAGAAAAGAGCACTCTTCTATTCTACTGTGTTTCCTACAGGGCCAGAACAGTGAGCTTGCTCAGAACAAAAGAACTGTGCTTCCTACACACATGGGCCATATCTAGTTCAACTCTGCTTAGGAAACTGACAAGAACAGTAGCTTCTCTTCAGTCCAATACACTGTACTTGCTGGGAACAGACGCCAGTGCTATTTGCACTGTGTATGTCAATGGGAGCACAAGAGTGACTCTTCTTACCAGAAAACAACTCTTGCTCGTAGGACCAGAAACTGCATGGGATTCAACTCCGTTTAGGACTGGGAAACAAACACTAGCTCGCCTCACAAGAAACACACTCTGCTTTTGAGAAAAGAGCACTCTTCTATTCTACTGTGTTTCCTAAAGTGCCAGAACAGTGAGCTTGCTCAGAACAAAAGAACTGTGCTTCCTACACACACGGGCCATATCTAGTTCAACTCTGCTTAGGAAACTGACAAGAACAGTAGCTTCTCTTCAGTCCAATACACTGTACTTGCTGGGAACAGACGCCAGTGCTATTTGCACTGTGTATGGCAATGGGAGCACAAGAGTGACTCTTCTTACCAGAAAACAACTCTTGCTCGTAGGAACAGAAACTGCATGGGATTCAACTCTGTTTAGGACTGGGAAACAAACACTAGCTCGCCTTACAAGAAACACACTCTGCTTTTGAGAAAAGAGCCCTCTTCTATTCTACTGTGTTTCCTATAGGGCCAGAACAGTGAGCTTGCTCAGAACAAAAGAACTGTGCTTCCTACACACACGGGCCATATCTAGTTCAACTCTGCTTAGGAAACTGACAAGAACAGTAGCTTCTCTTCAGTCCAATACACTGTACTTGCTGGGAACAGACGCCAGTGCTATTTGCACTGTGTATGGCAATGGGAGCGCAAGAGTGACTCTTCTTACCAGAAAAACAACTCTTGCTCGTAGGAACAGAAACTGCATGTGATTCAACTCCGTTTAGGACTGGGAAACAAACACTAGCTCGCCTTACAAGAAACACACTCTACTTTTGAGAAAAGAGCACTCTTCTATTCTACTGTGTTTCCTATAGGGCCAGAACAGTGAGCTTGCTCAGAACAAAAGAACTGTGCTTCCTACACACACGGGCCATATCTAGTTCAACTCTGCTTAGGAAACTGACAAGAACAGTAGCTTCTCTTCAGTCCAATACACTGTACTTGCTGGGAACAGACACCAGTGCTATTTGCACTGTGTATGGCAATGGGAGCGCAAGAGTGACTCTTCTTACCAGAAAATAACTCTTGCTCGTAGGAACAGAAACTGCATGTGATTCAACTCTGTTTAGGACTGGGAAACAAACACTAGCTCGCCTTACAAGAAACACACTCTGCTTTTGAGAAAAGAGCACTCTTCTATTCTACTGTGTTTCCTACAGGGCCAGAACAGTGAGCTTGCTCAGAACAAAAGAACTGTGCTTCCTACACACACGGGGCATATCTAGTTCAACTCTGCTTAGAAAACTGACAAGAACAGTAGCTTCTCTTCAGTCCAATACACTGTACTTGCTGGGAACAGACGCCAGTGCTATTTGCACTGTGTATAGCAATGGGAGCGCAACAGTGACTCTTCTTACCTGAAAACAACTCTTGCTCGGAGGAACAGAAACTGCATGGGATTCAACTCTGTTTAGGACTGGGAAACAAACACTAGCTCGCCTTACAAGAAACACACTCTGCTTTTGAGAAAAGAGCACTCTTCTATTCTACTGTGTTTCCTATAGGGCCAGAACAGTGAGCTTGCTCAGAACAAAAGAACTGTGCTTCCTACACACACGGGCCATATCTAGTTCAACTCTGCTTAGAAAACTGACAAGAACAGTAGCTTCTCTTCAGTACAATGCTCTGTACTTGCTGGGAACAGACACCAGTGCTATTTGCACTGTGTATGGCAATGGGAGCACAAGAGTGACTCTTCTTACCAGAAAACAACTCTTGCTTGTAGGACCAGAAACTGCATGGGATTCAACTCCGTTTAGGACTGGGAAACAAACACTCGCTCGCCTTACAAGAAACACACTCTGCTTTTGAGAAAAGAGCACTCTTCTATTCTACTGTATTTCCTATAGGGCCAGAACAGTGAGCTTGCTCAGAACAAAAGAACTGTGCTTCCTAAACACACGGGCCATATCTAGTTCAACTCTGCTTAGGAAACTGACAAGAACAGTAGCTTCTCTTCAGTCCAATACACTGTACTTGCTGGGAACAGACGCCAGTGCTATTTGCAATGTGTATGGCAATGGGAGCGCAAGAGTGACTCTTCTTACCAGAAAACAACTCTTGCTCGTAGGAACAGAAACTGCATGTGATTCAACTCCGTTTAGGACTGGGAAACAAACACTAGCTCGCCTTACAAGAAACACACTCTGCTTTTGAGAAAAGAGCACTCTTCTATTCTACTTTGTTTCCTATAGGGCCAGAACAGTGAGCTTGCTCAGAACAAAAGAACTGTGCTTCCTACACACACGGGCCATATCTAGTTCAACTCTGCTTAGGAAACTGACAAGAACAGTAGCTTCTCTTCAGTCCAATACACTGTACTTGCTGGGAACAGACGCGAGTGCTATTTGCACTGTTTATGGAAATGGGAGCACAATAGTGACTCTTCTTAGGAGAAAACAACTCTTGCTCATAGGACCAGAAACGGCATGGGATTCTACTCCGTTTAGGACTGGGAAACAAACGCTAGCTCGCCTTGCAAGAAACACACTCTGCTTTTGAGAAAACAGCACTCTTCTACTCTCCTGTGTTTCCTATAGGGCCAGAACAGTGAGCTTGCTCAGAGCAAAAGAACTTTGCTTCCTAAACACACGGGCCATATCTAGTTCAACTCTGCTTAGAAAACTGACAAGAACAGTAGCTTCTCTTCAGTCCAATGCTCTGTACTTGCTGGGAACAGACGCCAGTGCTATTTGCACTGTGTATGGCAATGGGAGCGCAAGAGTGACTCTTCTTACCAGAAAACAACTCTTGCTTGTAGGAACAGAAACTGCATGTGATTCAACTCCGTTTAGGACTGGGAAACAAACACTAGCTCGCCTCACAAGAAACACACTCTGCTTTTGAGAAAAGAGCACTCTTTTATTCTACTGTGTTTCCTATAGGGCCAGAACAGTGAGCTTGCTCAGAACAAAAGAACTGTGCTTCCTAAACACACGGGCCATATCTAGTTCAACTCTCCTTAGGAAACTGACAAGAACAGTAGCTTCTCTTCAGTCCAATACACTGTACTTGCTGGGAACAGACGCCAGTGCTATTTGCACTGTGTATGGCAATGGGAGCACAAGAGTGACTCTTCTTACCACAAAACAACTCTTGCTCGTAGGAACAGAAACTGCATGGGATTCAACTCCGTTTAGGACTGGGAAACAAACACTAGCTCGCCTTACAAGAAACACACTCTGCTTTTGAGAAAAGAGCACTCTTCTATTCTACTGTGTTTCCTATAGGGCCAGAACAGTGAGCTTGCTCAGAACAAAAGAACTGTGCTTCCTACACACACGGGCCATATCTAGTTCAACTCTGCTTAGGAAACTGACAAGAACAGTAGCTTCTCTTCAGTCCAGTACACTGTACTTGCTGGGAACAGACGCCAGTGCTATTTGCACTGTCTATGGCAATGGGAGCACAAGAGTGACTCTTCTTACCTGAAAACAACTCTTGCTCGTAGGAACAGAAACTGCATGGGATTCAACTCCGTTTAGGACTGGGAAACAAACACTAGCTCGCCTTACAAGAAACACACTCTGCTTTTGAGAAAAGAGCACTCTTCTATTCTACTGTGTTTCCTATAGGGCCAGAACAGTGAGCTTGCTCAGAACAAAAGAACTGTGCTTCCTACACACACAGGCCATATCTAGTTCAACTCTGCTTAGGAAACAGACAAGAACAGTAGCTTCTCTTCAGTCCAATACACTGTACTTGCTGGGAAGAGACGCCAGTGCTTTTTGTACTGTGTATGGCAATGGGAGCACAAGAGTGACTCTTCTTACCAGAAAACAACTCTTGCTCATAGGAACAGAAACTGCATGGGATTCAACTCCGTTTAGGACTGGGAAACAAACACTAGCTCGCCTTACAAGAAACACACTCTGCTTTTGAGAAAAGAGCACTCTTCTA
Source organism: Peromyscus eremicus (assembly GCF_949786415.1). Lineage (NCBI taxonomy): Eukaryota > Metazoa > Chordata > Mammalia > Rodentia > Cricetidae > Peromyscus > Peromyscus eremicus. Next base: position 18,503 of record NW_026735030.1, on the reverse strand, counting down.
TTCTACTGTGTTTCCTATAGGGCCAGAACAGTGAGCTTTCTCAGAACAAAAGAACTGTGCTTCCTACACACAAGGCAATATGTAGTTCAACTCTGCTTAGGAAACTGACAAGAACAGTAGCTTCTCTTCAGTCCAATACACTGTACTTGCTGGGAACAGACACCAGGGCTATTTGCACTGTGTATTGCAATGGGAGCGCAAGAGTGACTCTTCTTACCAGAAAACATCTCTTGCTCTTAGGAACAGAAACTGCATGTGATTCAACTCCGTTTAGGAGTGGGAAACAAACACTAGCTCGCCTTACAAGAAACACACTCTGCTTTTGAGAAAAGAGCACTCTTCTATTCTAATGTGTTTCCTATACGGCCAGAACAGTGAGCTTGCTCAGAACAAAAGAACTTTGCTTCCTAAACACACGGGCCATATCTAGTTCAACTCTGCTTAGGAAACTGACAAGAACAGTAGCTTCTCTTCAGTCCAATGCACTGTACTTGCTGGGAACAGACGCCAGTGCTATTTGCACTGTGTATGGCAATGGGAGCCCAAGAGTTACTCTTCTTACCAGAAAACAACTCTTGCTGGTAGGAACAGAAACTGCATGGGATTCAACTCCGTTTAGGACTGGGAAACAAACACTAGCTCGCCTTACAAGAAACACACTCTGCTTTTGAGAAAAGAGCACTCTTCTATTCTACTGTGTTTCCTATAGGGCCAGAACAGTGAGCTTGCTCAGAACAAAAGAACTGTGTTTCCTACACACACGGACAATATCTAGTTCAACTCTGCTTAGGAAACTGACAAGAACAGTAGCTTCTCTTCAGTCCAATACACTGTACTTGCTGGGAACAGACGCCAGGGCTATTTGCACTGTGTATTGCAATGGGAGCTCAAGAGTGACTCTTCTTACCAGAAAACATCTCTTGCTCTTAGGAACAGAAACTGCATGTGATTCAACTCCGTTTAGGACTGGGAAACAAACACTAGCTCGCCTTACAAGAAACACACTCTGCTTTTGAGAAAAGAGCACTCTTCTATTCTACTGTGTTTCCTATACGGCCAGAACAGTGAGCTTGCTCAGAACAAAAGAACTTTGCTTCCTAAACACACGGGCCATATCTAGTTCAACTCTGCTTAGGAAACTGACAAGAACAGTAGCTTCTCTTCAGTCCAATACACTGTACTTGCTGGGAACAGACGCCAGTGCTATTTGCACTGTGTATGGCAATGGGAGCGCAAGAGTTACTCTTCTTACCAGAAAACAACTCTTGCTCGTAGGAACAGAAACTGCATGGGATTCAACTCCGTTTAGGACTGGGAAACAAACACTAGCTCGCCTTACAAGAAACACACTCTGCTTTTAATAAAAGAGCACTCTTCTATTCTACTGTGTTTCCTATAGGCCCAGAACAGTGAGCTTGCTCAGAACAAAAGAACTGTGCTTCCTACACACACGGGCCATATCTAGTTCAACTCTGCTTAGGAAACTGACAAGAACAGTACCTTCTCTTCAGTCCAATACACTGTACTTGCTGGGAACAGACGCCAGTGCTATTTGCACTGTGTATGGCAATGGGAGCGCAAGAGTGACTCTTCTTACCAGAAAACAAATCTTGCTCATAGGAACAGAAACTGCATGGGATTCAACTCCATTTAGGACTGGGAAACGAACACTAGCTCGCCTTACAAGAAACACACTCTACTTTTGAGAAAACAGCACTCTTCTATTCTGCTGTGTTTCCTATAGGGCCAGAACAGTGAGCTTGCTCAGAACAAAAGAACTGTGCTTCCTACACACACAGGCCATATCTAGTTCAACTCTGCTTAGGAAACTGACAAGAACAGTAACTTCTCTTCAGTCCAATACACTGTACTTGCTGGGAACAGACGCCAGTGCTATTTGCACCATGTATGGCAATGGGAGCGCAAGAGTGACTCTTCTTACCAGAAAACAACTCTTGCTTGTAGGAACAGAAACTGCATGGGATTCAACTCCGTTTAGGACTGGGAAACAAACACTAGCTCGCCTTACAAGAAAAACACTCTGCTTTTGAGAAAAGAGCACTCTTCTATTCTACTGTGTTTCCTATAGGGCCAGAGCAGTGAGCTTGCTCAGAACAAAAGAACTTTGCTTCTTACACACACAGGCCATATCTAGTTCAACTCTGCTTAGGAAACTGACAAGAACAGTAGCTTCTCTTCAGTCCAATACACTGTACTTGCTGGGAACAGACGCCAGTGCTTTTTGCACTGTGTATGGCGGCAATGGGAGCGCAAGAGTTACTCTTCTTACCAGAAAACAACTCTTGCTGGTAGGAACAGAAACTGCATGGGATTCAACTCCGTTTAGGACTGGGAAACAAACACTAGCTTGCCTTACAAGAAACACACTCTGCTTTTGAGAAAAGAGCACTCTTCTATTCTACTGTGTTTCCTATAGGGCCAGAACAGTGAGCTTGCTCAGAACAAAAGAACTGTGTTTCCTACACACACGGTCAATATCTAGTTCAACTCTGCTTAGGAAACTGACAAGAACAGTAGCTTCTCTTCAGTCCAATACACTGTACTTGCTGGGAACAGACGCCAGGGCTATTTGCACTGTGTATTGCAATGGGAGCGCAAGAGTGACTCTTCTTACCAGAAAACATCTCTTGCTCTTAGGAACAGAAACTGCATGTGATTCAACTCCGTTTAGGACTGGGAAACAAACACTAGCTCGCCTTACAAGAAACACACTCTGCTTTTGAGAAAAGAACACTCTTCTATTCTACTGTGTTTCCTATAGGGCCAGAACAGTGAGCTTGCTCAGAACAAAAGAACTTTGCTTCCTAAACACACGGGCCATATCTAGTTCAACTCTGCTTAGGAAACTGACAAGAACAGTAGCTTCTCTTCAGTCCAATACACTGTACTTGCTGGGAACAGACGCCAGTGCTATTTGCACTGTGTATGGCAATGGGAGCTCTAGAGTTACTCTTCTTACCAGAAAACAACTCTTGCTCGTAGGAACAGAAACTGCATGGGATTCAACTCCGTTTAGGACTGGGAAACAAACACTAGCTCGCCTTACAAGAAACACACTCTGCTTTTAAGAAAAGAGCACTCTTCTATTCTACTGTGTTTCCTATAGGGCCAGAACAGTGAGCTTGCTCAGAACAAAAGAACTTTGCTTCCTACACACACGGGCCATATCTAGTTCAACTGTGCTTAGGAAACTGACAAGAACAGTAGCTTCTCTTCAGTCCAATACACTGTACTTGCTGGGAACAGACGCCAGTGCTATTTGCACTGTGTATGGCAATGGGAGCGCAAGAGTGACTCTTCTTACCAGAAAACAAATCTTGCTCGTAGGAACAGAAACTGCATGGGATTCAACTCCGTTTAGGACTGGGAAACAAACACTAGCTCGCCTTACAAGAAACACACTCTGCTTTTGAGAAAAGAGCACTCTTCTATTCTACTGTGTTTCCTATAGGGCCAGAACAGTGAGCTTGCTCAGAACAAAAGAACTGTGCTTCCTACACACACAGGCCATATCTAGTTCAACTCTGCTTAGGAAACTGACAAGAACAGTAACTTCTCTTCAGTCCAATACACTGTACTTGCTGGGAACAGACGCCAGTGCTATTTGCACTGTGTATGGCAATGGGAGCACAAGAGTGACTCTTCTTACCAGAAAACAACTCTTGCTTGTAGGAACAGAAACTGCATGGGATTCAACTCCGTTTAGGACTGGGAAACAAACACTAGCTCGCCTTACAAGAAACACACTCTGCTTTTGAGAAAAGAGCCCTCTTCTATTCTACTGTGTTTCCTATAGGGCCAGAGCAGTGAGCTTGCTCAGAACAAAAGAACTTTGCTTCCTACACACACAGGCCATATCTAGTTCAACTCTGCTTAGGAAACTGACAAGAACAGTAGCTTCTCTTCAGTCCAATACACTGTACTTGCTGGGAACAGACGCCAGTGCTTTTTGCACTGTGTATGGCAATGGGAGCACAAGAGTGACTCTTCTTACCAGAAAACAACTCTTGCTCATAGGAACAGAAACTGCATGGGATTCAACTCCGTTTAGGACTGGGAAACAAACACTAGCTCGCCTTACAAGAAACACACTCTGCTTTTGAGAAAAGAGCACTCTTCTATTCTACTGTGTTTCCTATAGGGCCAGAACAGTGAGCTTTCTCAGAACAAAAGAACTGTGCTTCCTACACACAGGGGCAATATCTAGTTCAACTCTGCTTAGGAAACTGACAAGAACAGTAGCTTCTCTTCAGTCCAATACACTGTACTTGCTGGGAACAGACGCCAGGGCTATTTGCACTGTTTATTGCAATGGGAGCGCAATAGTGACTCTTCTTACCAGAAAACATCTCTTGCTCTTAGGAACAGAAACTGCATGTGATTCAACTCTGTTTAGGACTGGGAAACAAACACTAGCTCGCCTTACAAGAAACACACTCTGCTTTTGAGAAAAGAGCACTCTTCTATTCTACTGTGTTTCCTATACGGCCAGAACAGTGAGCTTGCTCAGAACAAAAGAACTTTGCTTCCTAAACACACGGGCCATATCTAGTTCAACTCTGCTTAGGAAACTGACAAGAACAGTAGCTTCTCTTCAGTCCAACACACTGTACTTGCTGGGAACAGACGCCATTGCTATTTGCACTGTGTATGGCAATGGGAGCGCAAGAGTTAATCTTCCTACCAGAAAACAACTCTTGCTGGTAGGAACAGAAACTGCATGGGATTCAACTCCGTTTAGGACTGGGAAACAAACACTAGCTCGCCTTACAAGAAACACACTCTGCTTTTGAGAAAAGAGCACTCTTCTATTCTACTGTGTTTCCTATAGGGCCAGAACAGTGAGCTTGCTCAGAACAAAAGAACTGTGCTTCCTACACACACGGGCCATATCTAGTTCAACTCTGCTTAGGAAACTGACAAGAACAGTAGCTTCTCTTCAGTCCAATACACTGTACTTGCTGGGAACAGACGCCAGTGCTATTTGCACTGTGTATGGCAATGGGAGCGCAAGAGTGTCTCTTCTTACCAGAAAACAACTCTTGCTCATAGGAACAGAAACTGCATGGGATTCAACTCCGTTTAGGACTGGGAAACAAACACTAGCTCGCCTTACAAGAAACACACTCTGCTTTTGAGAAAAGAGCACTCTTCTATTCTACTGTGTTTCCTATAGGGCCAGAACAGTGAGCTTTCTCAGAACAAAAGAACTGTGCTTCCTACACACACGGGCAATATCTAGTTCAACTCTGCTTAGGAAACTGACAAGAACAGTAGCTTCTCTTCAGTCCAATACACTGTACTTGCTGGGAACAGACGCCAGGGCTATTTGCACTGTGTATTGCAATGGGAACGCAAGAGTGACTCTTCTTACCAGAAAACATCTCTTGCTCTTAGGAACAGAAACTGCATGTGATTCAACTCTGTTTAGGACTGGGAAACAAACACTAGCTCGCCTTACAAGAAACACACTCTGCTTTTGAGAAAAGAGCACTCTTCTATTCTACTGTGTTTCCTATACGGCCAGAACAGTGAGCTTGCTCAGAACAAAAGAACTTTGCTTCCTAAACACACGGGCCATATCTAGTTCAACTCTGCTTAGGAAACTGACAAGAACAGTAGCTTCTCTTCAGTCCAATACACTGTACTTGCTGGGAACAGACGCCATTGCTATTTGCACTGTGTATGGCAATGGGAGCGCAAGAGTTAATCTTCCTACCAGAAAACAACTCTTGCTGGTAGGAACAGAAACTGCATGGGATTCAACTCCGTTTAGGACTGGGAAACAAACACTAGCTCGCCTTACAAGAAACACACTCTGCTTTTGAGAAAAGAGCACTCTTGTATTCTACTGTGTTTCCTATACGGCCAGAACAGTGAGCTTGCTCAGAACAAAAGAACTGTGCTTCCTACACACACGGGCCATATCTAGTTCAACTCTGCTTAGGAAACTGACAAGAACAGTAGCTTCTCTTCAGTCCAATACACTGTACTTGCTGGGAACAGACGCCAGTGCTATTTGCACTGTGTATGGCAATGGGAGCTCAAGAGTGACTCTTCTTACCAGAAAACAACTCTTGCTCATAGGAACAGAAACTGCATGGGATTCAACTCCGTTTAGGACTGGGAAACAAACACTAGCTCGCCTTACAAGAAACACACTCTGCTTTTGAGAAAAGAGCACTCTTCTATTCTACTGTGTTTCCTATAGGGCCAGAACAGAGAGCTTGCTCAGAACAAAAGAACTGTGCTTCCTACACACACGGGCCATATCTAGTTAAACTCTGTTTAGGAAACTGACAAGAACAGTAGCTTCTCTTCAGTCCAATACACTGTACTTGATGGGAACAGACGCCAGTGCTATTTGCACTGTGTATGGCAATGGGAGCGCAAGAGTGACTCTTCTTACCAGAAAACAACTCTTGCTCATAGGAACAGAAACTGCATGGGAATCAACTCCGTTTAGGACTGGGAAACAAACACTAGCTCGCCTTACAAGAAACACACTCTGCTTTTGAGAAAAGAGCACTCTTCTATTCTACTGTGTTTCCTATAGGGCCAGAACAGTGAGCTTGCTCAGAACAAAAGAACTGTGCTTCCTACACACACGGGCCATATCTAGTTCAACTCTGCTTAGGAAACTGACAAGAACAGTAGCTTCTCTTCAGTCCAATACACTGTACTTGCTGGGAACAGACGCCAGTGCTATTTGCACTGTGTATGTCAATGGGAGCACAAGAGTGACTCTTCTTACCAGAAAACAACTCTTGCTCGTAGGACCAGAAACTGCATGGGATTCAACTCCGTTTAGGACTGGGAAACAAACACTAGCTCGCCTTACAAGCAACACACTCTGCTTTTGAGAAAAGAGCACTCTTCTATTCTACTGTGTTTCCTAAAGTGCCAGAACAGTGAGCTTGCTCAGAACAAAAGAACTGTACTTCCTACACACACGGGCCATATCTAGTTCAACTCTGCTTAGGAAACTGACAAGAACAGTAGCTTCTCTTCAGTCCAATACACTGTACTTGCTGGGAACAGACGCCAGTTCTATTTGCACTGTGTATGGCAATGGGAGCACAAGAGTGACTCTTCTTACCAGAAAACAACTCTTGCTCATAGGAACAGAAACTGCATGGGATTCAACTCCGTTTAGGACTGGGAAACAAACACTAGCTCGCCTTACAAGAAACACACTCTGCTTTTGAGAAAAGAGCACTCTTCTATTCTACTGTGTTTCCTAAAGTGCCAGAACAGTGAGCTTGCTCAGAACAAAAGAACTGTGCTTCCTACACACACGGGCCATATCTAGTTCAACTCTGCTTAGGAAACTGACAAGAACAGTAGCTTCTCTTCAGTCCAATACACTGTACTTGCTATGAACAGACGCCAGTGCTATTTGCACTGTGTATATCAATGGGAGCGCAAGAGTGACTCTTCTTACCAGAAAAACAACTCTTGCTCGTAGGAACAGAAACTGCATGTGATTCAACTCCGTTTAGGACTGGGAAACAAACACTAGCTCGCCTTACAAGAAACACACTCTGCTTTTGAGAAAAGAGCACTCTTCTATTCTACTGTGTTTCCTATAGGGCCAGAACAGTGAGTTTGCTCAGAACAAAAGAACTGTGCTTCCTACACACACGGGCCATATCTAGTTCAACTCTGCTTAGGAAACTGACAAGAACAGTAGCTTCTCTTCAGTCCAATACACTGTACTTGCTGGGAACAGACACCAATGCTATTTGCACTGTGTATGGCAATGGGAGCACAAGAGTGACTCTTCTTACCAGAAAACAACTCTTGCTCGTAGGAACAGAAACTGCATGTGATTCAACTCTGTTTAGGACTGGGAAACAAACACTAGCTCGCCTTACAAGAAACACACTCTGCTTTTGAGAAAAGAGCACTCTTCTATTCTACTGTGTTTACTACAGGGCCAGAACAGTGAGCTTGCTCAGAACAAAAGAACTTTGCTTCCTAAACACACGGGCCATATCTAGTTCAACTCTGCTTAGGAAACTGACAAGAACAGTAGCTTCTCTTCAGTCCAATACACTGTACTTGCTGGGAACAGACGCCATTGCTATTTGCACTGTGTATGGCAATGGGAGCGCAAGAGTTAATCTTCCTACCAGAAAACAACTCTTGCTGGTAGGAACAGAAACTGCATGGGATTCAACTCCGTTTAGGACTGGGAAACAAACACTAGCTCGCCTTACAAGAAACACACTCTGCTTTTGAGAAAAGAGCACTCTTGTATTCTACTGTGTTTCCTATAGGGCCAGAACAGTGAGCTTGCTCAGAACAAAAGAACTGTGCTTCCTACACACACGGGCCATATCTAGTTCAACTCTGCTTAGGAAACTGACAAGAACAGTAGCTTCTCTTCAGTCCAATACACTGTACTTGCTGGGAACAGACGCCAGTGCTATTTGCACTGTGTATGGCAATGGGAGCTCAAGAGTGACTCTTCTTACCAGAAAACAACTCTTGCTCATAGGAACAGAAACTGCATGGGATTCAACTCCGTTTAGGACTGGGAAACAAACACTAGCTCGCCTTACAAGAAACACACTCTGCTTTTGAGAAAAGAGCACTCTTCTATTCTACTGTGTTTCCTATAGGGCCAGAACAGAGAGCTTGCTCAGAACAAAAGAACTGTGCTTCCTACACACACGGGCCATATCTAGTTAAACTCTGTTTAGGAAACTGACAAGAACAGTAGCTTCTCTTCAGTCCAATACACTGTACTTGATGGGAACAGACGCCAGTGCTATTTGCACTGTGTATGGCAATGGGAGCGCAAGAGTGACTCTTCTTACCAGAAAACAACTCTTGCTCGTAGGAACAGAAACTGCATGGGAATCAACTCCGTTTAGGACTGGGAAACAAACACTAGCTCGCCTTACAAGAAACACACTCTGCTTTTGAGAAAAGAGCACTCTTCTATTCTACTGTGTTTCCTATAGGGCCAGAACAGTGAGCTTGCTCAGAACAAAAGAACTGTGCTTCCTACACACACGGGCCATATCTAGTTCAACTCTGCTTAGGAAACTGACAAGAACAGTAGCTTCTCTTCAGTCCAATACACTGTACTTGCTGGGAACAGACGCCAGTGCTATTTGCACTGTGTATGTCAATGGGAGCACAAGAGTGACTCTTCTTACCAGAAAACAACTCTTGCTCGTAGGACCAGAAACTGCATGGGATTCAACTCCGTTTAGGACTGGGAAACAAACACTAGCTCGCCTTACAAGAAACACACTCTGCTTTTGAGAAAAGAGCACTCTTCTATTCTACTGTGTTTCCTAAAGTGCCAGAACAGTGAGCTTGCTCAGAACAAAAGAACTGTACTTCCTACACACACGGGCCATATCTAGTTCAACTCTGCTTAGGAAACTGACAAGAACAGTAGCTTCTCTTCAGTCCAATACACTGTACTTGCTGGGAACAGACGCCAGTTCTATTTGCACTGTGTATGGCAATGGGAGCACAAGAGTGACTCTTCTTACCAGAAAACAACTCTTGCTCATAGGAACAGAAACTGCATGGGATTCAACTCCGTTTAGGACTGGGAAACAAACACTAGCTCGCCTTACAAGAAACACACTCTGCTTTTGAGAAAAGAGCACTCTTCTATTCTACTGTGTTTCCTAAAGTGCCAGAACAGTGAGCTTGCTCAGAACAAAAGAACTGTGCTTCCTACACACACGGGCCATATCTAGTTCAACTCTGCTTAGGAAACTGACAAGAACAGTAGCTTCTCTTCAGTCCAATACACTGTACTTGCTATGAACAGACGCCAGTGCTATTTGCACTGTGTATATCAATGGGAGCGCAAGAGTGACTCTTCTTACCAGAAAAACAACTCTTGCTCGTAGGAACAGAAACTGCATGTGATTCAACTCCGTTTAGGACTGGGAAACAAACACTAGCTCGCCTTACAAGAAACACACTCTGCTTTTGAGAAAAGAGCACTCTTCTATTCTACTGTGTTTCCTATAGGGCCAGAACAGTGAGTTTGCTCAGAACAAAAGAACTGTGCTTCCTACACACACGGGCCATATCTAGTTCAACTCTGCTTAGGAAACTGACAAGAACAGTAGCTTCTCTTCAGTCCAATACACTGTACTTGCTGGGAACAGACACCAGTGCTATTTGCACTGTGTATGGCAATGGGAGCACAAGAGTGACTCTTCTTACCAGAAAACAACTCTTGCTCGTAGGAACAGAAACTGCATGTGATTCAACTCTGTTTAGGACTGGGAAACAAACACTAGCTCGCCTTACAAGAAACACACTCTGCTTTTGAGAAAAGAGCACTCTTCTATTCTACTGTGTTTACTACAGGGCCAGAACAGTGAGCTTGCTCAGAACAAAAGAACTGTGCTTCCTACACACACGGGCCATATCTAGTTCAACTCTGCTTAGGAAACTGACAAGAACAGTAGCTTCTCTTCAGTCCAATACACTGTACTTGCTGGGAACAGACGCCAGTGCTATTTGCACTGTGTATAGCAATGGGAGCACAAGAGTGACTCTTCTTACCTGAAAACAACTCTTGCTCGTAGGAACAGAAACTGCATGGGATTCAACTCTGTTTAGGACTGGGAAACAAACACTAGCTCCCCTTACAAGAAACACACTCTGCTTTTGAGAAAAGAGCACTCTTCTATTCTACTGTGTTTCCTACAGGGCCAGAACAGTGAGCTTGCTCAGAACAAAAGAACTGTGCTTCCTACACACATGGGCCATATCTAGTTCAACTCTGCTTAGGAAACTGACAAGAACAGTAGCTTCTCTTCAGTCCAATACACTGTACTTGCTGGGAACAGACGCCAGTGCTATTTGCACTGTGTATGTCAATGGGAGCACAAGAGTGACTCTTCTTACCAGAAAACAACTCTTGCTCGTAGGACCAGAAACTGCATGGGATTCAACTCCGTTTAGGACTGGGAAACAAACACTAGCTCGCCTCACAAGAAACACACTCTGCTTTTGAGAAAAGAGCACTCTTCTATTCTACTGTGTTTCCTAAAGTGCCAGAACAGTGAGCTTGCTCAGAACAAAAGAACTGTGCTTCCTACACACACGGGCCATATCTAGTTCAACTCTGCTTAGGAAACTGACAAGAACAGTAGCTTCTCTTCAGTCCAATACACTGTACTTGCTGGGAACAGACGCCAGTGCTATTTGCACTGTGTATGGCAATGGGAGCACAAGAGTGACTCTTCTTACCAGAAAACAACTCTTGCTCGTAGGAACAGAAACTGCATGGGATTCAACTCTGTTTAGGACTGGGAAACAAACACTAGCTCGCCTTACAAGAAACACACTCTGCTTTTGAGAAAACAGCCCTCTTCTATTCTACTGTGTTTCCTATAGGGCCAGAACAGTGAGCTTGCTCAGAACAAAAGAACTGTGCTTCCTACACACACGGGCCATATCTAGTTCAACTCTGCTTAGGAAACTGACAAGAACAGTAGCTTCTCTTCAGTCCAATACACTGTACTTGCTGGGAACAGACGCCAGTGCTATTTGCACTGTGTATGGCAATGGGAGCGCAAGAGTGACTCTTCTTACCAGAAAAACAACTCTTGCTCGTAGGAACAGAAACTGCATGTGATTCAACTCCGTTTAGGACTGGGAAACAAACACTAGCTCGCCTTACAAGAAACACACTCTGCTTTTGAGAAAAGAGCACTCTTCTATTCTACTGTGTTTCCTATAGGGCCAGAACAATGAGCTTGCTCAGAACAAAAGAACTGTGCTTCCTACACACACGGGCCATATCTAGTTCAACTCTGCTTAGGAAACTGACAAGAACAGTAGCTTCTCTTCTTTCCAATACACTGTACTTGCTGGGAACAGACGCGAGTGCTATTTGCACTGTGTGTGGCAATGGGAGGGCAAGAGTGACTCTTCTTACCAGAAAACAACTCTTGCTCATAGGAACAGAAACTGCATGGGATTCAACTCCGTTTAGGACTGGGAAACAAACACTAGCTCGCCTTACAAGAAACACACTCTACTTTTGAGAAAAGAGCACTCTTCTATTCTACTGTGTTTCCTATAGGGCCAGAACAGTGAGCTTGCTCAGAACAAAAGAACTGTGCTTCCTACACACAGGGGCCATATCTAGTTCAACTCTGCTTAGGAAACTGACAAGAACAGTAGCTTCTCTTCAGTCCAATACACTGTACTTGCTGGGAACAGACACCAGTGCTATTTGCACTGTGTATGGCAATGGGAGCGCAAGAGTGACTCTTCTTACCAGAAAATAACTCTTGCTCGTAGGAACAGAAACTGCATGTGATTCAACTCTGTTTAGGACTGGGAAACAAACACTAGCTCGCCTTACAAGAAACACACTCTGCTTTTGAGAAAAGAGCACTCTTCTATTCTACTGTGTTTCCTACAGGGCCAGAACAGTGAGCTTGCTCAGAACAAAAGAACTGTGCTTCCTACACACACGGGGCATATCTAGTTCAACTCTGCTTAGAAAACTGACAAGAACAGTAGCTTCTCTTCAGTCCAATACACTGTACTTGCTGGGAACAGACGCCAGTGCTATTTGCACTGTGTATAGCAATGGGAGCGCAACAGTGACTCTTCTTACCTGAAAACAACTCTTGCTCGTAGGAACAGAAACTGCATGGGATTCAACTCTGTTTAGGACTGGGAAACAAACACTAGCTCGCCTTACAAGAAACACACTCTGCTTTTGAGAAAAGAGCACTCTTCTATTCTACTGTGTTTCCTATAGGGCCAGAACAGTGAGCTTGCTCAGAACAAAAGAACTGTGCTTCCTACACACACGGGCCATATCTAGTTCAACTCTGCTTAGAAAACTGACAAGAACAGTAGCTTCTCTTCAGTACAATGCTCTGTACTTGCTGGGAACAGACACCAGTGCTATTTGCACTGTGTATGGCAATGGGAGCACAAGAGTGACTCTTCTTACCAGAAAACAACTCTTGCTTGTAGGACCAGAAACTGCATGGGATTCAACTCCGTTTAGGACTGGGAAACAAACACTCGCTCGCCTTACAAGAAACACACTCTGCTTTTGAGAAAAGAGCACTCTTCTATTCTACTGTATTTCCTATAGGGCCAGAACAGTGAGCTTGCTCAGAACAAAAGAACTGTGCTTCCTAAACACACGGGCCATATCTAGTTCAACTCTGCTTAGGAAACTTACAAGAACAGTAGCTTCTCTTCAGTCCAATACACTGTACTTGCTGGGAACAGACGCCAGTGCTATTTGCAATGTGTATGGCAATGGGAGCGCAAGAGTGACTCTTCTTACCAGAAAACAACTCTTGCTCGTAGGAACAGAAACTGCATGTGATTCAACTCCGTTTAGGACTGGGAAACAAACACTAGCTCGCCTTACAAGAAACACACTCTGCTTTTGAGAAAAGAGCACTCTTCTATTCTACTTTGTTTCCTATAGGGCCAGAACAGTGAGCTTGCTCAGAACAAAAGAACTGTGCTTCCTACACACACGGGCCATATCTAGTTCAACTCTGCTTAGGAAACTGACAAGAACAGTAGCTTCTCTTCAGTCCAATACACTGTACTTGCTGGGAACAGACGCCTGTGCTATTTGCACTGTGTATGGCAATGGGAGAGCAAGAGTGACTCTTCTTACCAGAAAAACAACTCTTGCTCATAGGAACAGAAACTCCATGTGATTCAACTCCGTTTAGGACTGGGAAACAAACACTAGCTCGCCTTACAAGAAACACACTCTGCTTTTGAGAAAAGAGCACTCTTCTATTCTACTGTGTTTCCTATAGGGCCAGAACAGTGAGCTTGCTCAGAACAAAAGAACTTTGCTTCCTACACACACGGGCCATATCTAGTTCAACTCTGCTTAGGAAGCTGACAAGAACTGTAGTTCTCTTCAGAACAATACACTGTACTTGCTGGAAAATACATGAATGCTATTTGCACTGTGTATGGCAATGGGTCCTCAATAGTGACTTTCCTTACCAGAAAACAATTCTTGAATGTAGAACAAGAAACTGCATGTAATTCAAATCTGTTTATCAATGAAAAACAAACATTAGCTTGCCTTATTAGAAACACACTCTGCTTTTGAGAAAAGAGCACTCTTCTACTCTATTATGTTTCCACAGGGCAAGAAAAGTGAGCTGGCTCAGAGCAAAAGAACTGTGCTTCCTACACACACGAGCCATATCTAGATCAACTCTGCTTAAGCAACTGTCAAGAACAATATCTTTTCTTCAGTGCAATACACTGTACATGCTGGGAACAGACACAAGTTGCAATTTGTACTGTATATGGCAATGGGGGCATATAGTGACTTTCCTTACCAGAAAAACAACTCTTGTTCATAGGACCAGAAACTGCATGTGATTCAACTCCGTTTATGAATGGAACACATACACTAGCTCATATTACAAGAAACACACTCTGCTTTTGTGAAAAGAGCACTCTTCTACTGTACTGTATTTCCATAGGGCCAGAACAATGAGGTTGCTCAGAACAAAAGACCTGTGCTTCCTGCACACATGGACCATATCTAGTTCAACTCTACTTAAGAAAGTCAAAAGACCAGTAGCTTCTCTTCAGTCCAATACACTGTACTTGCTGGGAACAGACGCGAGTTGCAATTTTTACTGTATATGGCAATGGAGGCATAATAGTGACTTTCCTTACCAGAAAACAACTCTTGCTCATAGGACCAGACACTGCATGTGATTCAACACCATTGACGATTTTAAAACAAAAACTAGTTCACCTTACAAGAAACACACTCTGCTTTTGAGAAAAGAGCACTCTTCTACTCTACTCTTTTTCCAATAGGGCCAGAACCGTGAGGTTGCTCAGAGCAAAAGAACAGTGCATCCTACACTCATGGACCATATCTAGTTCAAGTCTGCTTAGGAAACTGAGAGGAACAGCAACTTTTTTCCAGTCCACTGGACTTGGTGGAAACAGACACGAGTGCTCTTTACAGAGTGTGTGGCAATGGGAGCCCAATAGAGACTTTCCTTACTAGAAAACAACTCTTGCTCATAGGACCAGAAACTGCATGTGATTCAAATCTGCCTATGAATGAAAAACAAACACTAGTCGCCTTACTAGAAACACACTCTGCTTTTGAGAAAAGAGCACTCTTCTACTCTACTCTGTTTCCTACAGGGCAAGAACCATGAGCTTGCTCAGAACAAAAGAACTGTGCTTCCTAACACACACATGGCATATCTAGCTCAACTCTGTTTAGGAAAGTCACAACAACAGTAGCTTCTCTTCAGTCCAATACACTGGACTTGCTGGGAACAGACGCGACTGCTCTTTGCACTATGTATGGCAATGGGAGCACAATAGTGACTTTCCTAACCAGAAAACAATTCTTGATCTTAGGACCAGAAACTGCATGTAATTCAACACTGTTTACTAATGGGAAACAAACACTAGCTTGCGTTACAAGAAACACACTCTGCTTTTGTGAAAAGAGCACTCTTCCATTCTACTGTGTGTACTATAGGGCCAGAACTCTGAGTTTGCTCAGAACAAAAGAATTGTGCTTCCTACACAAACAAACCATATACAGTTCAACTCTAATTTGGAAACTCACAGGAATAGTAGCTTCTCTTCAGTCGAATACACTGTGCTTGCTGAGAACAGACACGAGTGCTATAAGCACTGTGTATGACAATGGGTGCACATTAGTGACTTTACTTACCAGAAAATAACTGTAGCTCATAGGACCAGAAACTGCATATGATTCTACTCCGTTTATGAATTGAGAAACAAAAAAATCACTCGCCTTACAAGAAACATACTCTGCTTTTGAGAAAAGAGCATTCTTCTACTCTACTGTGTTTCAACAGGGCTAGAAATGTGAGCTTGCTCAGAAGAAAAGAACTGTGCTTCTTACACACACCAGCCATATTGAGTTCATCTCTGCTTAAGAAATGACAAGAAAAGTAGCTTCTCTTCAGTCCAATAAACTGTACTTGCTGGGAACAGATGCGAGTGCTCTTTGCACTGTATATGGCAATGGGAACATAATAGTGACTTTCCTTAAAGAAAACAACTATTGCTCATAGGAACAGAAATTGCATGTGATTGAACTCTGTTTATCAATGGAAAACAAAAGCTAGCTAGCCTTACAAGAAATACACTCTGCTTTTGAGAAAAGAGCACTCTTCTACTCTACTGTGTTTCCTATAGGGCCAGAAGAGTTAGATTGCTCAGAACAAAAGAACTCTGCTTTCTAAACACACGAGCCATATCTATTTCAAATCTGCTTAGGAAACTAACAAGAACAGTATCTTCTCTTCATTCCAATACACTGTACTTGCTGGGAACAGACACGAGTGCTTTTTGTACTGTGTATGGCAATGGGAGCGCAATAGTGACTTTCCTTACCAGAAAACAACTTCTGCTGGTGGGAGCAGAAACTGCATGTGATTCAACTACGTTTCTGAATGGGAAACAAATACTAGCTCTCCTTACAAGAAACACACTCTGCTTTTGAGAATGAGCAGTCTCCTACTCTACTGTGTTTCCTAAACGGCCATAAAAGTGAGCTTGCTGAGAACAAAAAACTGTGCTTCCTACAAACACGGCTAATATCTACTTCAACTCTGCTTAGAAAACTAACAAGAACAGTAGCTTCTCTTCATGCCAATACAATGTACTTGCTGGGAATAGACGTGAGTGCTATATGCGCTGTGTATGGTAATGAAAGCGCAATAGTGACTTGCCTTACCAGAAAACAACTCTTGCTCCTAGGACCAGAAAATGCATGTGATTCAACTACGTTTAATAATGGGAAAAAAACACTAGCTCGCATTTCAATAAACACACTCTGCTTTTGAGAAAAGAGCACTCTTCTACTCTACTCTGTTTCCTATAAGGTCGGAATAGTGAGCTTGCTCAGAACAAAAGAACTGTGCTTCCTACACACGGGACATATCTGGTTCAACTATGCTTATTAAACTGACAATTACATTAGCTTCTTTTCAGTCCAAAACACTCTACTTGCTGGGAACAGAGGTGAGGGCTATTTGCACTGTGTATGGCAATGGGAGCGCAATAGTGAAATTCCTTACCAGAAATCAACTCTTGATCCTAGGAACAAAAACTACATGTGGTTCAACTCCGTCTATGAATGGAAAACAAATACTAGCTGGCCTTACAAGAAACACACTCTGCTTTTCAGAAAAGAGCACTCTTCTATTCTACTGTTTTTTCTATAGGGCCCGAAAAGTGAGCCTGATGAGAACAAAAAACTGTGCTTCCTACAAATACGGGTAATATCTAGTTCAACTTCGCTAAGGAAACTAACAAGAACAGTAGCTTCTTTTCAGTCCAATACACTGTACTTGCTGGGAACAGACAACATTGCGATTTGTACTGTGTATGGCAAGGGGAATGCAATAGTGACATTCCTTTCGAGAAAACATCTCTTGCACATATGACAAGAAAATGCATGTGACTCAACTCTGTTTATGAATGGAAAAAGAACACTAGCTCAACTTACCAGAAACACACTCTGCTTCTGAGAAAAGAGCACTCTTCTACTCTACTGTGTTTCCTATAGGACCCGAAAAGTGAGCCTGCTGAGAACAAAAGAACTGTGCTTCCTACAAACATGGGTAATATCTAGTTCAACTCTGCTTAGGAAACTGACAAGAACAGTACCTCTCTTCAGTCCAAGACACTGTACTTGCTGGGAACAGACTCGAGTTGCAATTTGCACTGTATATGTCAATGGGGACATAATAGTGAGTTTCCTTACAGGAAAACAACTCTTGCTCATAGGACCAGAAACTGCATGTGAATGAACTGCGTTTATGAGTGGGAAACAAACACTAGCTCGCCTTACAGAAAACACACTCTACCTTTGATTAAAGAGCACTCTTCTAGTCTTCTGTGTTTCCTATAGGGCAAGAAGAATGAGCTTGCTCAGAACAAAAGAACTGTGCTTCCCACCTACAGTCATATGTAGTTCAGCTCTGCTTAGGAAACTTACAAGAACAATAGGTTCTCTTCTGTCCAATACACTGTACTTGCTGGGAACTGACACGAGTACTATTTGCATTGTGTATGGCGATGGGAGCACATTAGTGACTTTCCTTAACAGAAAACAACTCTTGCTCGTCAAAACAAAACCTGCATGATTCAACTCCGTTGATGAATGGGAAACTAACAATAGCTCGCCTCACAAGAAAGACACTCTGCTTTTGAGATAAGAGCACTATTCTACTCTACTCTGTGCTGTAGGTCCAGAACAGTGAGCTTGCTCAGAACAAAAGAACTGGGCTTCCTACACACATGGGCCATATCTAGTTCAACTCTGTTTAGGGAACTCACAAAAACAGTATATTCTCTTCAGTCAAATACACTGTACTTGCTGGGAAGAGACGCGAGTATTATTTGCACTGTGTATGGCAATGGGAGTGCAATAGTGATTTTCCTTACAAGAAAACGACTCT